>NC_056575.1:13670999-13887975 GCF_018340385.1 Cyprinus carpio
CCCCCCCCCCCCATGATTTTCATTTGTTGCCAACTTTGTAAAGTCAGGACTGCTGTCTTTTTCTCACTTAACAAATTACTTAGTAAAAAAAAAAATTATTTAATAACTAACTAAATAATGTAAATTAATAATGAATCGATAGCTTCCACTTTCTCTCTCTCTTTCAGGCTGTTCAGTGCAATATTAGAGCAGGCCACTAAAGGGGATGGTGGGACTTCAATGGGAGGCAAGGCTGCAGGGTTTGATGTAAAAGCCCTGCGAGCCTTTAGAGTGTTGAGACCTCTGAGACTCGTATCTGGAGTACCTAGTGAGTACACACACACACACACACACACACACACACTCTCTCTCTCTCTCTCATCTGATGACTCTTGAGTAAGTTGTCCATGAGTCAGGGCTCATTTAAATAAATTTTAATTTCCTTCCTGAAATGATTTGAGATTCAGTAATCACAACTCAGAAATCAAAACTCTATTAAGTCATTCTTATAAGCATGTGTAGGCACAGCTTTTTATTATTGTGTTGGCAAATCCTTTTTTTTTTTTTTTCTGATTGCCAGTTTTGTCCAGAATGCAAACGTTCATTAGTTCTTATTATATGTCTCTCTGAAATGTATGTGATTGTGTATCTGATTAAGCAGTCATTTTATTCTGCAGTCAAATATTTTTTCAGCACCTAAGTATAATGACTTTTAAACTGTATACTGTAATTGACCATTTGTTTAAGCTGTTCTGGCTTCACAGTGGGTTCATGATTAGCTGATGACTGCACATTATCGTTTTATTATTGATAATATTCTGAGTATAAACTAGGGATGCACGATAAATATCGGCACAATATTTAATGCGCATCTCGTCAGTAAAGCCAGTTCTGTAATCAGCGATTAAATCTCTACACCTGTGTGCTTTCACGTGGAGCAGCATTTACTACACAGAGCCATTGTTCACTGACAAGCTGCTTAAAATATGTTTGTGGTTTTGCGCAGCTTGTCAGTGAACAATGGCTCTGTGTAGTAAATGCTGCTCCACGTGAAAGCATGCCATGTAGAGATTTATCACTGATTACAGAACTGGCTTTACTGATGAGATGCACATTAAATCGTGCCAATATTTATCATGCATCCCTAGTATAAACAGTTACTTTTCAGAAAATAAATGCTTTACTCATAAAACAAAGAAAACCATCCATGAGAATTATCTACAGTAATTTTTGGATTCCTTTCTTGTGTGGTTGCAGGTTTACAGGTGGTGCTGAACTCCATCATTAAAGCCATGGTTCCCCTCCTGCACATCGCTCTGCTCGTTCTGTTCGTCATCATCATTTATGCCATCATCGGCCTAGAGCTCTTCATGGGCAAGATGCACAGAACTTGTTTTTTCTTCAAAGATGGACTCAAAGGTCTGGGCTTTATCTGTAGTATTTGTTCCTTCTCGGTTTTAGTCATTGGCCCCTGGTATTTACCCAGATCAGCTGACAAAATCCCATTTTCTTTCAGGTCCTATATCTGAAGAGAAGCCGGCCCCCTGCGCCCCAAGCTCCACCCATGGACGACACTGCTCCATGGCCAACATAACACAGTGCATGATGGGATGGGCAGGCCCAAATGATGGAATCACGAACTTTGATAACTTTGCATTTGCCATGCTAACTGTGTTTCAATGCATCACGATGGAGGGCTGGACTGACGTCCTGTACTGGGTGAGTCTGCTCCAATAACAGCATACCACACCTAATGACTGTATGAGCACACATGGTCTCTTTAATGAGAAAAGACACATGAATGGGGTTAAGAATATCTCCCATTGTCTTTAGTTAAAAATCCTAAAGGAACCCTACTGGAATTTCTTTACTAATTTGGAACAAATCCTAAATAGAATCGTAATGTAACTATAATGGGAATTTTCCTATAGTATTTTACAGAAAATCTTATGGAACATAAATAAAAAATGCCCCTGCATAACATATAAAGTGTTTCAAATATATTTTGGGGGGATTTTATAAGCTTCCAATGTGATTGCCATTATTGTGGATAGAGATTATATTATTTATTAATTTATTTTATATATATATATATATATATATATATATATATATATATATATATATATATATATATATATATATATATATATATATATATAGTAGTAGGTAAGTGGTGTGTATGTTACAGCTCAACAAGAAGGATGACTTAATAGCTTGGGCCAGTGTTACGTTGCCTCTGTAAAATTTAAATTTTTTGATTTTGTACATCCATTTTTTTTACCTTGCGGATATCTCTGATATATTTAACATACAATATTCTGCTGATTCTTCACCAAGACAATGTTTTGAATTTGCAGAAATGACTTGTAATACAACAGGAAAAATGTGCTGAAAACTACAAACCAATCAGCAATATTTTGCATCACATGACATTATTTTCTAGCAAAAGGCTGTTTATGAATTTATGAAGTTGCATTATGCTATAAAACTTATAAGCAGACATCAAACATTGCTGAAAACAAACATCAAACCTTCTAAATTGGTGGGGCCACCATGGCAAGTAACAACAACAAACAAAAAAACTACTGGCCAGACTCGGTATCAGAAAAAGTCCTGTTGAGCCCTGTGAGTGTGATTATATCACTGCTGCTCTCTAAAGCCCATCTTTACTGTATCTCAGTCTTCTGCACTCTTCCAGATACTTAAAGTGATTGACGGTTTTCCTGATGACATCTTTTGATGCAGTCAAACAGACTCGGCTAAACGTCTCTCTCTCTTTATCTCTCTCTGTCTTTCTCGCTCTATGCTTCATGTTCTGGGTTTCTGAGGGACAAGCATGTGCTGTTCACTGCACTCGTTTCCGCTGACTGTCTTCCTCTCTTCTCCGATCTTCTTTCTTTTTCTAACTGTCCCCTCCTCGTCTCAGATGCAGGATGCCATGGGTTATGAGCTTCCGTGGGTCTATTTTGTCAGTCTGGTCATCTTTGGATCCTTTTTCGTTCTAAATCTGGTTCTGGGTGTGTTGAGCGGGTAAGCATTGTGTGCTGAATGTGTGTGTGTGTGTGTGTGAGAGAGAGAGTGTGGACAGTAGAACAAGCTCTGACTGAACTCTGCTCAAACACTTTTTTTTCTTTCTCGAAGCACTGGGATTGAGCGAGCCAGAGAGGGGTTGTGTAGCACTGCCCATGTCCAGCAGACACATACTAATTATTCATTCATCCCTCTTCAACTCTACCCCTCCATCCATCCATCCCTCTCTTCCCCCATACTCCATCCTTTCCTCCATTCCCAGGTGAATGATGCTGTAGGGAATTCCTGGCCATGGCTTTATTTTGTCACTTTAATCATCATTGGCTCCTTTTTTGTTCTTAATTTGGTTCTTGGGGTTTTAAGCGGGTAAGGGACACTCATTCATTCTCTCTCCATCTTCTTTATTTCTAACAAAATTTTAATCCTTTGGAGGGTGTGTGTGAGAGAGAGCTGTGTTATCTTCCTTTGTCTTTTTTGTGTTTAAAACAAGTCTGTACAAGCAAAGGTCAAAAGATGTTTTGTTTGCCTTTTTCTTTTTCTGTTTTTAAAATGAGTTTATGAATGTGTTTTGTCCTGTTTATTACAAAATACACCACTGTACAAAAGTTTGGGGACAGGAAATTACATTTTTTTTTATAATAATAATAATACTTTTATTAAGCAAGGACACATTAAGTTTATGAAAAGTAAAGGCATTTATAATGTAACAAAAGACTTTTAATTCAAATAAATCCTGTTCTTTTAAACTTTATATTCATCAAATAACCATCAAAACTGTTTTCAACATTGATAATAATAAGAAATGACTTGAATAATGACTGCTGAAACTTCATCACAGCAATCATTTTTTATATACGCGTTTTTATATTTTATAGAATATTTTAAAATATATTAAAATTGATGACAAAAAATGCTATAATATTTCACAATATTTCTGTTTTTCAAATTCAGTAAATGCAGGCTTGGTGAGCAGCATAAGAAACTTTTTTTCAAACATTAAAGAACCCCAAACTTTGAACAGTAGTGTAGTGTATGTGCCCTTACAGAAGTGTTTCTAATATTTATTTGATCTTTTAATATTTTCTAATTATTAAACTTTTTTTCTGATTCAATTTGTTTATTTTATGGGATGGATATTTAGAGGAAGTCTCTCTCTTTCCATTTCTCAGAGAGTTCTCTAAAGAGCGAGAAAAGGCCAAAGCACGCGGTGATTTCCAGAAGCTCCGTGAGAAGCAGCAGCTGGAGGAGGATCTAAAGGGCTACCTGGACTGGATCACGCAGGCGGAGGATATCGACCCTGAGAACGATGACGACGGACTGGACGACGACAAGCCTAGAAATCGTGAGTATGAAGATCTGCTCTGAGTTTGTTAGCATCTGAGACGTTTTGCAAGAGCTTTGTCCATGCAAATTTAATATGTTGATTTTAAATGCAGATGAGGACATTGAAATGTTACTTTTTAGGTGTTACAGTGTTAAATGCAGACTTTTCTATTATTTTAATTTATACTGAAAATACGTAAAATTATCTGCATTAAACATTGTTTCTTTTTTTTTTTATCTCTGGCCCTTCAAGCATGATCAAGGCCTGACATCCTATAGGCAGCTAGTCAACTTTGGCAATTTTGAGTAATATTCACTGAAAACACAAATTTGTCTATTAGCTAGTTTTACATGTCCAGATATGATGTTTATAGTCATTGCTGAAACGGTTTTCTATTTGATTAAAATAAACAGCAGCTCACCCAAAATATTGAGTGTGAAATTGGCTGCCAACATGCCTGCATGTTTTGTCAGATTTCTAGAGCACAAAAACTTTGGAGAAAGTTAATCTTGCTTGCTGTGACAGATATAAATGATTTGGTCAGATTACTGTATACACAATATTTAGATATAATATGGATTGTTCAAGTTGCAGATGAGAGAAACTCACCACAAACTAAAACTTGAATGAATAGATGAATGTGTTTGTATTTGGGCAGGTTTTGCTATCCATATTAGAAATTACATTTTTGAAAATAAGCAATCAGAAGCAGAACGAATGTCCTTGTGGGGGACTTTTGTCTCCATAAGGACAAAAGGTTCAGAAAATGTCTAGACAGTAATCTACACTAGATAAAAAGATGTCTAAAAAAAAGTTGCCTACACTAGACTTGAAAAAGATGCTAGTTTTAGGCTTTGTTTTATTAACAATAATAGATGTGAATGGAAAGTCCCTGCAGGGATATATATATGTATGTGTGTGTATATATATATATATATATATATATATATATATATATATATATATATATATATATATATAGATGGGAAAACACTTTCACACACGTACAGTGTATTTGGACTTATTTTTGACTCTGGTATTTCAGAGCCTCAGAGTGTGTATTGTCAGTCCGGCCCCTTACTGAGATCAGATGGGAAAACACTTTCACACACGTACAGTATATAGAGATATACTGTGATCCACATGCTGACGCACATCTAGTGGCACAAAATACAACTGCAACTCAGTAACTTAATTTTTTTTTTGTATTAACAGTGATGTTTTATGTTAAGTATTTTGTGTCAAGTGAGTTGGATGTGACCGCCCTTCTTAGCGATAAGTGTTTGGGGCAGAGAGGGCTGGTGGCGGCTCTCTCTCTTTCTGTCTGTGAGTGTGTCTGTCTTTGACTGTTTGAGTCTCGCTCTGTTGTTTTCAGGGAAGAATCATCGTTTACAGTACATCCGTGGAGCGGTGAAGAAAAAAGCAGCTCTGCTTCGTAAGGCGTGTGCGTCTCCATAGCAATCACGGTTTACTTTTGCGTGTTTGCATGGCAAAAGTGCAACAAGCCCCCCAGACTTTTATACTGGCCCCCAGCACATCCTTTCCCACCCAGACAGGTCAATCTGGTTACGGATGGTGACGGGGTCTCCCTGCTCAGTTCTCTGTATTTTAGATTTCTGAATGATGACGGGCAGGAAAATCTGAGAGTCTTGATATTTGGACTCACTGCTCTTTTGGGGTTGTAGAAGTCTTTCTGTTTGAAATATCTGGATTTATAGCATGTCATTTTTTTTCTCTCCAGGTATTTTAATCAGAATAAGGTGCTTTGTAGTAAATTTTAGTCACACATCAGGCGTCTGTTCCGATGTGATCTGCATGTGATTCCTAGATAGAAACATTTCTGCTGTGCACACCACGGTTCAGATGGTTCTGTCTCTGAGGTTGTGATTTCTTTGACAGCCCTGGTGAGATGTTAATAGAGATAGATTGCAAAGTATTGTATGCATTTTTCTCCTGACTCATGTTGCTTCACCCCCATCTACGTGAGATTTGTTTAGAGTGTTTGTGTTCTGAAATATCTTTTTAAAAGAGGAAAAAATTACATAATGTCCATATCATTTTTAAATGCATCAATTTTCATAATACATCATCAGCATTCTGATGATGTAATGTCACAGTTCGACATCTGTAATCCTGTCTTGGAATATCCAATCAAACATAATCCCATAATCCCATTTCCAGTAGTCTGGATGGTAATGTGTGTTTTTAACTAAGAAATAGAATTGGGAGAAAAGATCAGAGCCAATGAAAATGCAGCATGGAATTTAGAGACCCTGCTTGACCCCGCCCCCTGTGCATGTTAATGAGATGGAATTGTAGGTCTGCATGCTGATTGGTAGATTAGCATTGTTTTGACAAAAAGTTTGTCCAACTTTTTTTTCTTTTTTTTTTTTTTTTTTTGAAATGGGAATGAACCCATTCAAAAAAAATCTGAAAAGAACCCATCCAAATCATTAAGCGTTTTATATGCTGTTGGTTTGAGGTCTAGTATAATAAAAATCGATTCATTGGTTCAACACCCATCACACACAGTATATGTGTGTTGATGAAATGTGGTATTTAATTCTTTTCAAACACTTTTTGGGGCAGACATTCTCACATATGGTCCATATTAAACATTAAAGGTCACATCTGATCTCGGATATGGCTGAAAGGTTGGCTTGGCTGTCATCAAGACTGTTGAGTCTGTTTAATAAGAACTGGCTCATTAGCAACTTTCTCAAATTTTTTATTTATTCTTTTATTTGCGTATTAGTGACAAACGGCTTTGTTTTTTGTTTTTTTTGACACATCATATACTAAACAATTGAATCTCTGTTTCTCATTGAAAATGCACCTGTCACAAACAGTCAACAAACACATTTGGTTCATGATGTATTCTTTTTGACTTGCTGTGAAGAATATTTCACATATGTTCTAGAGAGAGAGAGAGAAAAGAAAACTCCTTAGATGAATGCAAAAGATCATAGCAGATGTTTTCTTTAGTAAACTGTTTGTCTTTGAATCAGTTACCTCACTTACATCAGTGAGGTTCAGATTATTGTCCTTGCTGTTAGACTTATGGATTATGTTTTATGTATTATGTTAAAACGCCTGTTTTTACTCACATTTGTCATTTGGCAAGTGTTAATTTTGAACCCTGATCATATATCTGCTGTCAGTGTAAAAGCTTAAGTAAGGGTTCTTTAGAGGTTGAAAGTCTGTGTGTGTGTGTGTGTGTGTGTGTGTGTGTGTGTGTGTGTGTGTGTGTGTGTGTGTGTGTGTGTGTGAAACCAGCCTTTGATGAGAAATGAGTATAATCCTTTGCTGGGAATTCATTGCACTCTCTCTCTCCACCTCTTTCCTTCTCTGTCTCATGCAGTGAGTATGCCGGCCAGTGAAAATGAGTCTGTGAACACTGATAATGCTCCCGCTGGAGACATGGAGGGAGAGACCTGCTGTACTCGCATGGCGTAAGTCCCCAAAGCATCCCGTTCCTCCTCTTTTCTCCTCCTCATTCTGTTCTCCTTCCTTATCATCTCTTCTCCTTTCCTCTAATTCCGTAATTCCCTCCATGTTTAATTCTCTTCATACTTATGCTTTTCAGTATTCAGACATTTACAGAGATCTCAGTTGTAAGGTTGAGAGCTAGTTTTAAATGGTTGTAGGAGTCCAAGTTAATGCCAGTAAACTGGTAGTCGAGGTCAGCAGGGCTCAGTGGGTGGCTCCTGGCGCTCCCGTGATCTTCAGTATCTTTTTTTTTCCCCTTTTTTTTTTTCTCGCTCTCTGTGCATCTGTTGCTGTCATCTGTTTTCCAGCTGATCTGCCCCGTTAGTGATCAGTGTTTTGTGTCACAAACACAGACAGGAACATTTATGCAATACACAGCCATAACAGTAATTATGTACAAACATTACCACAGATATTGAAAATATGTGAACAGTTAAATCATAAGAACTGTTTAATTTCTCATAAATATGAATGCATACCACAAGTTGAATGTAACAAAAATGTATTACTGTAAATGATGAGTCTTTCCTGAAAACAGGAAGGCAGTGCGACACTCAGTGTGATCTATCTATCTATCTATCTATCTATCTATCTATCTATCTATCTATCTATCTATCTATCTATCTATCTATCTATCTATCTATCTATCTATCTATCTAATTTACCTAACATACCTGACTGCCCCCCCCCCCCAGTTCTGCTGTCTCTGTGGAAACACTGTCCTTCATGATGTTGTGTCTGTTCTGTATGTATAACACATTCTGTTTTCCATTCCAGAAATAGGATCTCCAAATCCAAATTCAGGTTAGTACATTACATACCATCGGAAGGCGAGGCTGCCTTCCTTACCGTTCTTCATATATATATGTTTGTGTGTGTTTGTTGTGTTTCGATGCCAGTGTTGTGTATTGATCATCACGGTTGCCCTCTAATCAGTGGCTGAACATCCATTAACAAGTTCAGACTGCCAGTGTTGTTCAGGTTAGATTTGTTTGCTATAGATGCCAAAATAATTGAGAGCAGCAGCATTTCCAATCACTGCACACATAGTTGTCATGTTTCCAGATAGTGCATTTAGTGACTACTAAAAGAATATTTATCCCGGGTGGTAAGAATGTTGTCAGATTGTACAGACTTTGAACTCTGCACGTTTTATATTATATTTCTCTCTCTGTTTCTCTCTCTCTCTCTCTTTGTATTTGCAGTCGATATTCACGCCGATGGAATCGGTTATGTCGGCGCACGTGCCGTGCAGCAGTGAAGTCAAATGTGTTCTACTGGCTGGTGATCTTCCTGGTGTTTTTGAACACACTTACTATCGCCTCTGAGCACCACCAGCAGCCAGACTGGCTCACCAATGTACAAGGTACACAACAATACCATACATATTTCAATGTACAATACTGATGCTACTGAAATATACAACAATGCAGCCTTGAGCGGTCAAATATTTCTAAAAGTCTATGTGTGATGTACTATACATTTTCATTAGTTGTCCTTGGTGAAGCTACTTTTATGACTTCCATATCTGATATCTCTCAGAGCTCAGCAGTGACCATCGAATCCCATAATGTTGTTACGTACTGTAATTGATCTCAGAAGCGTTGTTTGATTTGTCTATACTGAAGAACTTCGCCAACCAAGGACGCTCTGTTAAAAACACTACTTTACTCCAGCTATTTTAGTAAATAACGCAATGCTGATTCTGTGTGATGTCACACTATATTAGTTTTTTTCCAGACACACTCAATGATGAAAATGTTTTTTTTTTAAATTCTCTCACGTTCACATAGGCAGCATTTATTTGATCAAGTGAAAACAGTAATATTGTGAAATATTATTGTCATTTAAAAAGAAAATTCTGTTAGTTAAATATATCATTTTAATATGCTTTAGAAATCATTTTAATATGCTGATTTGGACTCAAGAAACAATTCCTGTTGTTGTCAATGTTGAAAACAGTTTAATATTTTATCAGCTAAATATTTTTGGGGAAACGGTGATACATTTTTAACATTGTAAAATATCTTTACTGTCACTTTTGATCAATATAATTATTAATTCAAATATTTATTTCTATTTATTTTGTATTATTGTAGCACAGTTTGTGCTGAATACGGTGCAATCAGACTTTAGCCATTATTAATATATTAAGAAACTGAAAAATACACTATTGTCAGGGCATGTCAAAATTTCTCCAGGAGACCCTAGAGGGTTAAAAAACTAATGGATGGCTTTTCAGGTCTCTGTGCTGTATAAATATCATAGTGATTGTTTTTTTTTTCTGTGCTTACAGATATCGCCAATAAGGTGTTGCTGGCTCTTTTTACCGGTGAGATGCTGCTGAAGATGTACAGCCTGGGTCTACAGGCCTATTTCGTCTCCCTTTTCAACCGCTTCGACAGTTTTGTGGTGTGCGGTGGAATTCTGGAGACTATCCTGGTAGAGACTAAGATCATGTCACCCCTCGGCATCTCTGTGCTGCGCTGTGTGCGTCTGCTCCGCATCTTCAAGATCACCAGGTATGTGTTAGAGACGTGTACGTTTTGTTAATTGTGGGGTGTGACTTTGTACTAATGCTGACTGTCCTCTCTCAGGTACTGGAACTCTCTCAGTAATCTAGTGGCGTCTCTGCTGAACTCGGTGCGCTCTATCGCGTCCCTGCTTCTGCTGCTCTTCCTGTTCATCATCATCTTCAGTCTGCTCGGAATGCAGCTCTTTGGTGGCAAGTTCAACTTTGACGAGACGCGCCGCAGCACCTTCGATAACTTCCCGCAGTCTCTCCTCACCGTCTTTCAGGTTCTGCCACAGTCACAGCACGCACTCTTCATGTGTCTTCAAACCTGATGTTTGATTTGGATTTATTTTCTGATTGTAGATTTTGACCGGAGAGGACTGGAACTCTGTGATGTATGATGGGATCATGGCATATGGTGGGCCCTCCTTTCCTGGCATGCTTGTCTGCATTTATTTCATCATCCTCTTCATCTGCGGAAACTGTATCCTAAAACCTGTTTAACACAACATGATGTATCACAAAATAAAAGAGTTCATTATAAAACAGATATTTCCGTTCCTGAACTCTAAACAGACATCCTCCTGAATGTCTTCTTGGCCATTGCCGTGGACAACCTGGCAGACGCAGAGAGTCTGACATCTGCGCAGAAAGAGGAAGAGGAGGAGAAAGAGAGGAAGAAGCTGGCCAGGTTCACTGACTCACAGTTCACATGAGTGCAATGCTTTGAGATGATCTGAGGGCCCGTAAAACCTTCCTATAAAGATTTCCTGCCCCCTGCCTAATGAGCTCATTAAGTGTATCAGTTATGACTTCATTAGTTTAACATTGAGGAAATTAAGGATCATTTTACAGAAGTGTTTTTGCCCCTCTGAAGAGCTGTAAATACAGGTGCTTAGTGGGCCCATAAAGCTGCAAATGCACACATTCATGATGCAATTTCTATCTTACAGAACGGCCAGTCCAGAGAAGCGGCAGAACTCTGAGAAACCACCTCTGGAGGATGAAAAGAAAGAGGAAAAGATTGAACTTAAATCCATCACTTCTGATGGAGAGACTGCCACCAAGGTCACTAGCAAGAAGCCACATAGAAACACAGATTAAGGGAACAGATTAGTAGGAATATAGTGCACACAGCCTGGAGTGGAGATAGTGGCAACAAAAACATTATAAAATACACTAGTGTTATTGTTTATTGTATGTAATTAAAAAAAATTACGTACAGACCACAGACAGAATTACACAAATGTACAGATGCCAACTATTTGTAATTTTTATTACCATTTTACAGTAATTTGTGGGGTGAATAATTATAAATATGTTATTAATGAATTATAATAAATAATAAATGATCAAATATTTTCAAATTGTTTGCTTTCTGATTTTAGATCAACATAGATGAGTACACAGGGGAGGAGAATGAGGAGAAGAATCCATATCCTGTGAACGACTTCCCAGGTGTGTTAAGAGAAAGAGCTAAAACAAAAAAATACTGTTTTCATTAAAAAACTGAAGAAACAGTCAAAAGCAGTTCTACAGAAGAGCCCAGGCCTGTTTTATTCAGCTCTGGGAGCACTCTATGTGAATTGTTTTTCAGTTGAGCAAAGACGTCTTTCTCTTTACTCTTGTTGATTTCCCCCAAGTTCTACACATTTCCTGGTCCATGTCATCTTTACCTTTTTTTACAGTAATGCAAAGACCTGTGTGGAAATGTTGAGAGAAGATGTGTCTGATGCAGTTAGTGGAATTCTTTCCGAAAAGTCTCTCTTGTTTGTTCTTTTCAGCAGGAGAGGAGGACGATGAGGAGCCAGAGATGCCAGTAGGTCCTCGTCCACGTCCACTCTCTGACATTCAGCTGAAGGAGAAAGCTGTCCCCATGCCAGAAGCCAGGGCTTTCTTTATTTTCAGCCCCAATAACAAGTATGAAAACCACATGTACACTTAAAGACCTCGATATTCACATCATGTTACTTAGTGTGTATTCAAAATCCAAACCCAAAAATGTCTCTCAAACCCATTTTTTCTGCTCTCTCTCTCTCTCTCTCTCTCTCTCTCTCTCTCTCTCTCTCTCTCTCTCTCTCTCTCTTCTGTAGGTTCAGGGTTTTGTGTCATAAGATTGTAAACCACAACATCTTCACCAATTTAATCCTGTTCTTTATACTGCTGAGCAGTATTTCACTGGCAGCGGAGGACCCAGTGAATAATGACTCATTCAGGAATCAGGTACACACAAACACACACTGACATGTACATCACATTTGTAGCACTGCTGTTAAAAGGCTCTGGTATGAGCGCCTCTCTTTTTCTCTGCTAGATTCTAGGCTATGCAGATTACGTGTTTACAGGAATCTTCACCATAGAGATCATTCTGAAGGTAAATTTACATTTTAAAGGTGAAAGTGTCCCAGTTCATTTCATGCTAATCTTTCCTACTACAGGCTTCTCTGTGTTCTTTCCATACTCATCTAATTCCTCACTGACTCTCCATTTGTCCGCTCTTCCTCTCAGATGACAGCGTATGGAGCATTCCTACATAAGGGTTCATTTTGTCGGAATTATTTTAATATTTTGGATCTGGTGGTGGTCAGTGTGTCTCTGATCTCCTCTGGAGTTCAGTAAGTACCTTTTTTCCAAACTAACTGACAAACTAACCAGGACTACTGCTTCTCATGTCACAAATAACATATTCAGTGTAACGCTTTTTAATACCAATGTCCAATCAAATGCGATTTGTGTCTGGCCAATTGTTATTGTTAACTAAAACTATTCATAACTATTCCAAATATGTTTGGTAATTGAAATGAAACTGAAATAAATTAAAAAAGTTTGTTGAAGTACAAAAAAAAAAAAAAAAACATTATTTAAAAATTGTAAAATAAAAAAAATCAATAAAATTAAAACAAAAAATAAAAATACAAAAACAAAAATAAAAAAAAAAATGAAAAATAAAAAAAAAAAAACAAAAGTTAGCTCAAAATATTAATAAATACTATAATATATATTCATAATTTTCTGATATTTTATAATGAAACAAAATGTTTTTTTTTTTTTTTTAATTCATTTAATCTTTGGTGCCAATGTAGTTTTTTCCCCCTCCTCTGCTGTCTGGGGATATCTGCTTCTCTGTATAGTGTTGTGTGTAGGTCACATGATCAGTAATGAACTGTTCTGTGATTCACAGGTCAAGTGCCATTAATGTAGTAAAGATTCTCAGAGTGCTGAGGGTGTTGAGGCCCCTGAGAGCAATCAACAGAGCCAAGGGCCTCAAAGACACAATATTTAACACACATAATTCATATCATGCAAAACCATTATAATAATACTCTAACCTACACTTTCCATATAGTGTGATGGATGTGCTGAGCATTTATTTTAACTGAGTGCTTTGTTTGCATCCCCAGCATGTGGTCCAGTGTGTGTTTGTAGCCATCCGTACCATCGGGAACATCGTCATCGTCACCACTTTGCTGCAGTTCATGTTTGCCTGTATTGGTGTTCAACTTTTCAAGGTAATTCGTGCTTTCTCACAACACATACTTCTGTAAAAGAGCAAACCAGTGAAAGGTTTATACATTATTGCTGAAAATCTAGTTCTCTGTGGAGAAAACGAATGGAATTTTAGTCCTGGTCCTGATGTTTGTTTTCTAGGGCAAATTCTTCTACTGCACAGACACCTCTAAACAGACACATTCCGAATGCAGGTAACATCCCTCTTTCTTTGGGCACAAAGTTTACAGTAGCATTTACAGTAAAAACAGCTCATTCATATGTATATGTGTGCACTGTGTGTGTGTATTCCAGAGGGTCCTATATATTATACAAAGATGGGAATGTTGGGAAACCAGAGAAAGCACAGCGTTCATGGGAGAACAGTGACTTCAACTTTGATGATGTCCTGCAGGGCATGATGGCTCTGTTTGCCGTATCCACTTTTGAGGGTTGGCCAGGGTGCGATACACAAACACACTCATACTTCTTCTTCACATATACTTCAATTACAATTACTGCACAATCACAATACCACAATTTCTGTAGTCGATGCCAATACATGTGAGATTTCATGATAGCAGTTTCTAAAAGCTAATGACTATTAGCTTATGAGCTAAATATTACTATAAATGACTGAATCATTTTAAAAGCAGTGTTTTAAAACACTGACAAGAAGCTTTCTGTTCTCCCACAGGCTCCTCTACAGAGCCATTGACTCCCATACAGAGGATGTTGGCCCAATCTACAACTACCGTGTGATCATCTCTATATTCTTCATCATCTACATCATCATCATCGCCTTCTTCATGATGAACATATTCGTAGGTTTCGTCATTGTGACATTTCAGGAGCAGGGAGAGCAAGAGTACAAAAACTGTGAGCTGGACAAGAACCAGGTAGACGGGTGACAATATCTCTAAAGGAACACAGAGAGTTTTTAAAAGTGTAACTCTAATTATATCTCCATACATTTCTGTGTCTGTACAGCGTCAGTGTGTGGAATATGCCCTGAAGGCCCGTCCCCTGCGCAGGTACATCCCCAAGAACCCGTATCAGTATAAGGTTTGGTACGTGGTGAACTCTACCTACTTTGAGTACCTGATGTTCACCCTCATTCTTCTCAACACCATCTGCCTGGCCATGCAGGTCAGTATGCTCACTAACTGAACTAATGCATATAGTCAAATACACAAACTGAATATTAAAAAACAAAAAAACAAAATCTGTTTGATTGTGTGTTTGCAGCATCATGGCCAATCTCAGTCGTTCAGCAAAGCCATGAATATCCTCAACATGTTGTTCACCGGCCTCTTCACTGTGGAAATGATCCTCAAACTCATCGCCTTCAAACCCAGGGTACGCCCTGCATGTTTCAATGTACAGTATTATATGAGCAAAGCTGATTTTCATGCTAAAGCGTTCCATTAAACAGTGAAACTAGATTTATTATTAGACTTTAGTATCCAGGAACTTCTGAAGATTAAGTCTTTAAAAAGAAATTGTATTTTATTATTTAAAAAAAAAATAGATTTGAGATGATTAGACTATAAGCTATTCTTAAAATTGATGTCCCAGTCTTACCCAGCATTCATTATACAGAACTTTATTATCAGTGCTTTGAAGTGTTTTTTTTTCTTGCCATGTGCTGTTTAACAAGCAGTTTTCACAGCTGTCCTCCAGGCTAGATGGTTTCTGTTTCATTTTTTGTTTGCGTCATCAAATGCACAGTTTACAGTGGATACCACTCTGCTTATCTTCAGAAATGTCACATCTCACTTATTTAACCTATATGTCTTTGAAATGTTTTACTACAGTCACTAGTTTTGCCCCAGATGAGGACTGAAATGAATGTAACGTAAAATGACAGTCTCTCTCTCTCGCTCTTCTTTAGAAATGAGTTTCATCGCCTGCCTTAAGACGTAATTCCATCAGTGTTTAAAGAGTATTATTTCTCGCATAACTTGGCAGCCATTTCCAGTCCATTAAAGGTTTTCCTGCCCTATTAAGCACAAATCAGATATTGTAAAGATGGTGTCAGTAGAGATGCCATCCGCTCAGAATTACATTGCAAGATGAAGCGACTTCCCATAGAGCCCTGAAAACTATCTTTTCCTTTTAAACGAGAGCATCAACACAAATCAAAGAGCGTTTTCTTGTGGAAATGGACTTCTTAAATCAGTAATTTCCTGAAAGTCTATACAGTAGATGGGCTAATTTTGTTGTGCTGAATGGTGATTGGCTAACGTTGTGGGTTGACTGTGCTCATGCATCATGGGTACGGCAGCGGTAGTGATGGTCAATTCTGCCTCTCTAACTGCCCTCTCTCACCCCTCACCCCCACCTTCCCCTCGTCCTGTGTAGGGTTACTTTAGTGACCCCTGGAATGTTTTTGACTTCCTCATCGTAATTGGCAGCATTATAGACGTCATTCTGAGTGAGATCAACGTAAGTACATCGCCACCTCTCTCTCTCTCTTCCCAACTCCCTTTCTCTCTTTTGCTCTCCTGTCCATCTCTGCTGTCTTTCATTCCCCCCTGTGCTTCCTGCCATTCTCTGCTCCTGCTTTCTCCTCCAACTCTTCATTTCCTGTTCTGACGGCAAGATGGCTGCAGTGGCAGGTCGCCCTGTGGCGGTGAGAGGTTTATTTAGGGCACACGTGCAGGAGAAAAAGTGTTCGTAGAGGAGAGTTTTTCGGTAGGCCCCATAAAAGAGAGAGAGCGAACGTTTCTTTTCATCCTCCAGGCTGCGATGTATGTTGTTTTGCTGTAACTAACAATCACACCTGAACTAACCCAGGACCCCTGGCCGTTCTTTTCAGGGTGGTTTTGATGGATGTTTGACTGCTGCTGTGGAGCATGACAGGTCCCGGTTCATCATGGGATTCTCTGATTTCGTTTTGATTTCCTCACACCCGTCATTTGATTTTATGATTTCTCTTCATGTCTTCTGTGAGTTAATTGTTCATGTGTAACTGTTTTCTTCCTTATTTTCTCCTCTCTCCTTTTCTTTTTCATTTCTTTTTTTATCTGTTGTTTTGTTGTTTTCCGTCCAGCATTATTTTGTTGATGCATGGAACACGTTTGATGCCCTTATTGTAGTGGGTAGTGTTGTTGATATAGCCATCACAGAGGTTAACGTAAGTAATCTCTCTCTCTCAATCTGCCTGCCTGCACCCCCTAACCCTCCCACACTAACAAAGATGAGTTGCTTTATCCCTCCACCCGCACACATAGGCATGAATGTCCTTGTATAGCGCTCAGGGTGATATATTCCAGCTTAACAATCAATATAGACTGATAAACTGTTTTAGAAATTGTTACATTAAGATGGATGGTCAATCTTATCAATGTGCCCTGTAATGCATTAAATGTTTCTTTACTGTTGAATCAATTCATAAACCTTCAAACTCATTTTGAAAGAAGAGCCCAGATTTTCATCTGAAGAAACTTGTATTTCATATTGCTGCTTATTTCAAGGTTTTGTTTCCACTTTCGTAGTATAATATTCACTTTTCTTCAGCTTTATTTCGATTGTCAACCAGTTTGATCTGGTATGGACTTGTATGTGTGTAAACAGCAATAGCACATATTAAATATTCTTAAACTTGTGACATATAAGCTAGATTGGCTGGGTTTAACCAGAAATCATCACTTCAATCTAAATTTTATTAATGTTGTAAAAAATTGGATTTGTCAAAGTAGTGCATCTGTGTATTATGCATGCTGTAAAAATGCATCTTTAGATTCATTTTTATATCTTTAGTTATTATGTATCAGGCATGACTTTTCCACTTTGCCACTATATTTTGATGTACAGGTACTACTCAAAACTACCATTCAAAGGTTTAGGGTCAGTAACCTCTTTTTTAATGTTGATGAAAAAAGTCTCTTATGCACACCAATGCTATATTTGTTTGATTTTTTAAAAAAAAGAAAAAAACTGTTATATTGTGAAATGTTATTACAATATTTACATTTACATTTAGTCATTTAGCAGACGCTTTTATCCAAAGCGACTTATAAATGAGGACAATGGAAACAATCAAAAACAACAAGAGAGTAATCATATACAAGTGCTATAACAAGTCTCAGTTAGCTTAATGCAGTACACATAGCAAGGGCTTTTTAAATTATATAATAAATAAAAAGAAAATGGATAGAATAGAAAAAGAATAGAGCAAGCTAGTGTTAGAGACCTTTTTTTTGCTTTTGTTAATACTATAATAAATAAAAAAGAAGACAGACAGAATACAAAAAGATTAGAAAGCTAGTGTTAGTTATTTTTTTTTTTTTAAAGAAAACAAGCAGCAAATTAATAGAGTGCAAGTCTAAAAGGGACAAGTGTTTTTTTTTTTTAAGAATAGAATTAGAGTAGAGAGTGCTAGAGTTAAAGGGTCAAATAAAGATGGAAGAGATGTTGTTTTTAGCCGATTCTTGAAGATGGCTAAGGACTCAGCTGCTCAGATTGAGTTGGGCAGGTCATTCCACCAGGAGGGAACATTTAATTTAAAAGTCTGTGAAAGTGATTTGTGCCTCTTTCCGATGGCACAATAAAGCAACATTCACTTGCAAAACGCAAGCTTCTAGAGGGCACATAAGTCTGAAGTAATGACTTTAGGTACAGGGTTGCAGAGCTGTAAAGGTTTGATAATACAATGCCTTGAATTTTATGCGAGCAGCTATTGGTAGCCAGTGCAAATTGATAAACAGAGGAGTGACGTGCATTCTTTTTGGCTCAAAATTTCTTTTTATCTTACTGCCGCATGTAAAGGTTTGATAGAACTGGCTGGAAGACCTGCCAAGAGTGCATTGCAATAGTCCAGCCTGGACAGAACAAGAGCTTGAACAAGGAGATGTGAAGCATGTTCTGAAAGAAAGGGCCTGATCTTCTCAATGTTGAATAAAGCAAATCTGCAGGACCGGACAGTTTTAGCAATGTGGTCTGAGAAAGTCAGCTGATCATCAATCATAACTCCAAGGTTTCTGGCTGTTTTTGAAGTAGTTATGGTTGATGTGCCTAACTGGATGTTGAAATTGTGATGAAACGATGGATTTGCTGGAACCACAAGCAGTTCTGTCTTGGCATGGTTGAGTTGAAGGTGATGGTCCTTCATCCAGCAAGAAATGTCAAGATGCAAGCAGCTATCATCGGATCATCAGGATGAAATGAGAGGTAGAGTTGAGTGTCATCGGCATAGCAGTGGTATGGAAAGCCATGTTTCTGACAGAAAGAACCTAATGATGCCATGTAGACAGAGAAGATAAGTGGTCCAAGAACTGAGCCCTGAGGCATCCCAATATATAATAATATATACTACTACTACTACTACTACTACTACTTCTACTACTACTACTACTAATAATAATAATACAATATAAAATAACTGTCTTCTATTTAATATTTCTCTTGGAATGGCTTCTTCTTCTTCTTCTCCAAAGTGAATAGTTTTTTTGAGGGCCTAAACATGCTCAAAAACTCAAGAAACTTTGCACAGGCATCAGAACTGGCGAAAATGTACATCTGATATGGGTTTCAGAATTTGGTGTGGCAAAATGGCTCGATAACACCACTGATAAAATTTCAGCAAAGTGCCCCTCCTGCTACATTTCACGTACTTGTACAAAATTCACTAAATTCATGTAATGTCCCAATACCTACAAAAAAGTATCTTGGAGCAAAGTCCTAAACGCAACAGGAAGTCTGCTGTTTTGAATTTCCTTTAAGATTTTTGTGCATTTTTTGCCATTTTCGTCTTTGAATCATCTTAAAATTTGGTGAGAGTAATTATAAGGGCTTTGAGATGCTAAATTACGAAGATTTTGAGTTTTTCTCAAAGGGCGTGTCCCTGGCAGCCTGACAAATTTCAATGATTAACCATCAGTAACTAAGTCAAACAAACTCAAACAAACAACAAACAACACGCCCCAAACTACACCTTTCATAAAAACTCCCACCCCAACATGTCCATGCCCATATTCAGTTATAGTCATAGTGCCACCTGCTGGGAACAGGAAAGGACATGTTTAAAGGATTAGTTCACTTCCAGAATAAAAATTTCCTGATAATTCACTCACCCCAATGTCATCCAAGATGTTCATGTCTTTCTGTCTTCTGTTGCAAAGAAATGAAGCTTTCTGAGGAAAACATTCCAGGATGATTTGCTGGTCAAGTAACATTTTTTTAAATCAATGTCAGAAGCAGTTGTACTGCTTAATATTTTTCTGGAGAAAGAAAGAAAGAAACCTTACGGCCCCAAACTTTTGAATGGTGTATTTTAGATTTTCAGTTTTATTTGTTACTCCTTATTAGAAAAAGTTTAAATAGAAGACTACAGCTCTATGTAAGTTTTCATTTTTAACAACTTGAGTTTAGGATTTGGGCTCTCTGATCAAAATGTTAATGTCAAAAGGTTATTTATGATTGACAGCAGTTGTGCTGGAAATATACCCCCTGTTTTGCTATACACATCCATTTCAGCACTGACTGGGTTTGATTTGGTTGGAGTTTTCTCTTCATCCTGCATCTGATTTGAGGCATGACCTTTGACCCAGCATTGTTTTTGGATTGATCCCCCCCACCACCCTCTTTCCTTTGAGAAAACTCTTAGCACTTTTTTCTCATGCTTCATTAACCTGTTAATTAATCTGATTAGTGTTCTGAAATGAAACTGATGAATCCGTGCTGATAGCCAGTCCCTCCTCTCAGTGCTACAAGGAGATTAGAGTGAAACCGGACGACTCTGTTCTCCCTTAGAAAAGCGTTAATGTCACCCCTCCTCCCCCTGAGGCCGCTCTGCTCCTCTCAGTACTTTGTCCTCCCTGCCTGTTGGAGGCACTCTCTGATTTGCGGTGTCTGATTGGACAGAAGCGGGGGGTGGAGAGATGGGAGTGTTTGCCAGCTCTGTCTTGCTGACGATGCCACATTGCATCCTTCTCTATGAATGCCTCTTCTTTTCTGTCTCTCTGTTCTGCATTTTCCTCCCTTTTTCAGTGTTTTTCCTCTGTCTCTTCTCTCTTTCTTTCTTACACCTGCACATTATTCTTGGTAGGCCTGCTCCCTGTGTCATTAACTGTTCACAGTCTGATAGGACCATAACCACTGAACTTAATTGGCTAAGCCAGTTATGAATATGATGTATTCAAATAACTTCTATTAATTAACAGGGTGATCTCATGAAATTATGTTTTTTATGAAAAATATTTGCATATTTTTTCATATATTAAAAAAAAAAAGATTTCATAAAAAAGTCTTAAGAAAATCAGCACACGTAATATTGTAATGAAAATCATCTTGGCAAAACAATGATTTACATGAAATACAGTGCAAATTATTAATATTTTTACATTAAATACTAAATTATTTATTTAGAATACATTTTAAAGCATGATATTCATTTATTTATTGGATTGTTTTGTAAAATTACAGTAGGCCTAAATTTGCATATATATATATAATATATATTTATATATATATATATATATATATATTATAAAATATATTATTTTCATGATAATCAAGCACATTTTAACCCAACAGTGCAAGAAATGTTACTAGTCCTAAAACAGGCTCTCGCAGTCTTAATTCAAAATATAATTTCTTAGTTTTATGTTTGAGTTCAGGTGAAATATAACCCAGACCTTTATTTTCATGAGACTTGCCTAACAACTGAAGTTCTCGCTGAGTGCCAGCCAACCGATGGACATGATTGTAACCTCCAGGGGGCAGCGTTTACCAGTCTGTGCCAAATCTCTATATTTGTGCAATGTGAGATAATATCTGTGATATGGAGCGGCCCTTTGAAAGTGGCCCTGTGTGGATATTTTATCATGGTAACTGTCTCACAGATGCACATTTGGAACGAGTAATACCGTTGACCCAGTTCTGTAATGTGTGTGCTACATGCATGGTTGGGGTTGCCAGATCCTCTGCAGTTCTACTGCAAAGGCATAATTTAATCAATTTAGTTGTTATCACCACTAAAAGCATGAAACATAAAGACAGACATTTTAGTCTATCGTGGCACTGCAGAGGATTTAGAAATCAGTTTCTCTGCATGTAGAAATTCAACACACACCTACATACAATCACACATACACTCACTCCCTGCAACACACACACCCCCTGATAGACCTGCTGAGAGATTCTCGACTCGGCTCATGAGAGATGTCGCATGTGTCTGCGTGTGTCACCAACTCATCCTCCAGTCTGCGGCTGCAGAACAGCATATGGCTCCTCCTCAAACAGACCATGTGCTGTAGCACCCTCAGCTGGCAGAAAGACAGACATGCTATGAGGCGTCTCCCCTGCAAAAGACCCAATAAATGTACCTCAAAACACACTTACGGACACTTTACCACACGTATTCCCACACAAACACACACAGGTGTACGGTGGGTGGTTGGCGCTGCTATAGCTTTCATCTGTCTGCCTTTCTTTAAAGCCAGCTGACCCCTCCTCCTCTCCCCCCTCCTCTGTGGTAAGACCAATGGTACGGACCAACGGTAACCAAAACCCCACCTCTCATTCCACCCCCATCACCTTGTCGACCTGTCCATCAACACCTGTCATTCACCATGTGACTTCGGCATGAACGCACGTGTTCTCTCTCATCACTGTGGCATTGGGCAGGCACGTGTATATATGCTGGTAGTGTGTCCATCGCCTCGACCTCTCCTCTCCCCTCCCCTAGGCTGCGATGCCTGTCATTGGTGGGCTGTAGTCACATGGTCATCGCTCTCTCTGTGTGTAGTCCAGTGTCGGCCTCTGCTGGTCAGCTCTGGTGTGACAGTTCACCACTGATGTTGCAGAGCTCTGAAATCAGCTGGGGCTTGTGAAAATACGATTTCCTGTGCGATGTCCACATGCATGAAGCTAATTATATGTTTTGCTTGGTTTCTGTGATGTGTTTTTATAGGGCATGTGTTTGCAGATGTAGTATTAGAGATTCAAAGGTGCACTGAGTCGTTTTTTCATGTTCTGCTTATACTGACACCTAGTTGTGTGGATGCAGTGCCTGACCAGAGAAAAAAAATTACCGATGCCATTATAGAAATGCTCAATTCGCAGAATTTATTGCACAAGAGGTAGTTTCAGATAACAGTCTTGCCAAGATAAAACCAATTGTATTTAGTTAGTCATGTGATCTCAAAATGGCGGCCCCCATGAGGTGACCCTCTCAGTGTGGAACAAAACTGCTTTTGGGTGACTGATATGACTGCTGAACTCATTTTAGAAAAGTAATGATTTTAAGCGCATTTTTAAAAACTACAATTCATTACAAAACCATACAATTCTATTTGTAGAAACTTTATAATGAGGGGAAAAAACTACTGAGTGCACCTTAGCTTTGTGTATATGTTTAGATTATATAAGTGAAGTAAAATATCAGATTTTAAAGAAGCGCTAACAAATGGATAAGCCCATTTCTGCCACATAAAAAAAAAAAAAAATTATGCTTTGGTAAATCATAATTTTGACAAAATTATAAGATAGGAAGTCATTATGAGATCAAAACTGAGATAAAAAATTATGACATACTAAGTTATGAATTAAAAAGTCGAAATTGACATACTAAGTCAGTTATGAGATAAGTCATAATTATGGCCTTATAGTCATTATAAACATTATAGATATTAGTCAATTATAGACATCATGGACTTTGTCAATGTTGACTTATTTCATAATTGACTAATCTCGTAATTTCTTTTCAACTTGTCATAATTGACTTTTTTATCTCATAATTGACTTACTATCTCATAATTTCGGCTTTTTGTCATAATTAGGACTTTGTATCTCATAATGACTTTTAATGTCATAATTATAATTTACGCAAAGCATAACATCTGTAAACATATGTGGTTTAGTGTCTGTGTATGTGAGACATACACAGATTCTAATATCACCTGTGAAATATAGTGTTAAATGCTTCAATGGCAGGTTAGTTCTGTAGGGTATTTTATAAAATATATATGATTAGCTGGAAATATTGTTACTTCAGGGGTGTTGTTTATTGTGGTAGACATCTATAAATGCTTTGCATCCATTTGGAATATTGTCATTGTTTCATAAAGCCACCAGACATCCTTTATGTCTCTGTAGTTTGCTATTGGTGGTGTTTAACATGCTGTTGTAGACATATTAACTTGATTGTGTGTGTGTGTGTGTGTCACCTTGAATTGTTCTGGGTGGTGTACAAATGGTTGGGTGTATATATGTGTGTGCCTCTCCATGAACACGCATATGTGTGTGTTTGTCATGCTGAAAAAGGGCCTCCAAAACACTGAAGATAACGCCAGGATCTCAATCACATTCTTTCGGCTGTTCCGTGTGATGAGGCTGGTGAAGCTCCTGTCTCGGGGAGAGGGCATTCGGACGCTGCTCTGGACCTTCATTAAATCCTTTCAGGTGAGGAGAATGAAATTAGACAGCACTTTCTTGTGTAATTGTACAGAGAAGGTTGGACTGTGGTCCAGACTTTATGCCCAAGTCAAAGTCAGGCTTTGTGAGGAATTAAACACCAGCAGACAATCTAATGTCCTGCCGCTTTATTATCCTGTTTATCTGAAATAAAATGATAAAATGTACAAAAGTTTGGGATCAGTAAAAAAAGTGGGGTCAATTAAATAAATGCTATTTTTTTAACTTTATATTCATCAAAGAATCTTAAAAATGCATGACTGTTTCTACAAAAGTATTAAGGGTTTTCAGCATTGATAATAATCAGAAATGTTTCTTGAGCACCAAGTGAGAACATTGGAATGATTTCTGAAGGAGTAATGACTGCTGAAAATTAAGCTTCGCCATCACATGAATGGATTACATTTTAATATGTATTAAAATAAACAAATGTATTTTAAAGTGTAATAATATCTCACAATATTATGGTTTATTGTATTTCTGATCAAATAAATGCAGCATTGCTGAGACTTAAAAAAAAAAAAAAAAACAACCCCAAACTCGGTGTTGTACAAAAAAAAAAATATATATATATATATGTGCATATATGCATTAATCACATGCATGCATTGCATCTCATCATATATTTAAATAAAATTTTATTTCTTAGAAATATTTAAATATATATTTTACTTAAAAATATCTTATTTCTAACTATACACATGTTATTTGACTATAGGTCATTTGGGTTAAGAGTGAAAGGGAACTAAAAGTGGCTGTTGAAATAAAATAGTCATATTCATGCATTTTGTGTTCACTCTGTGTATTTAATCTTTCCTCTGTTCCTTTGTTCACAGGCTCTTCCCTATGTTGCTTTGCTGATCGTGATGCTGTTCTTCATCTACGCCGTCATTGGGATGCAGGTCAGTCCCAGCATCTTTTGCGTCACACTCTCTCCACATCCTCCCCAGGGAAATGTCTCCATGTCTGTTACGGCTCCTGTGCTTGTACTTGGACAAGTTGGTGTTGAGCGATTCATGATGGATGTTTTTTTTCTCACTCCACAGATGTTTGGTAAGATTGCCCTGAGGGACAACAGCCAGATCAACCGAAACAACAACTTTCAGACGTTTCCTCAGGCTGTTCTGCTGCTCTTCAGGTCAGTTTCTCTCTCTCTTTCTCTCTCTTTCACTCGTTTAATGTCTCTCTCTCACATTGAGCTTGTGTATTTCTGTAGGTGTGCAACAGGGGAGGCATGGCAGGAAATCATGCTGGCCTGTTCTCCGAACCGCCCGTGTGAGAAGGGGTCAGAGGTCAGCCACAACAGTGAAGACTGTGGCAGCCACTTTGCCATCATCTACTTTGTTAGCTTTTATATGCTTTGCGCCTTCCTGGTGAGTTGACATCGATATTCCTTCCCAGTAAGCAACTGTGTTATTGTAAATCAGCTGTGAAATCATCTCCACCAGCATGACATCCTTTACCCCCTCCGTACAGTGTTTACCGTATCCATAATAACAGAAGCAGCGGGTGTGATTCAGATCCTTCCTCTCCCACAGATCATTAACCTCTTTGTGGCCGTCATCATGGACAACTTTGACTATTTGACACGTGACTGGTCGATATTGGGGCCGCATCACCTGGATGAGTTTAAGAGGATATGGGCAGAGTACGATCCTGAGGCCAAGTCAGTCACTTCCTGTTTTGCCAGCTTTCACACATCTGCTCTATATAAGTTTCTAGATCTTCTTATTAATAATTCTAGAGTTTTATTTGTAGTGACTGAAACTGAGATACGAGTTTAATGTGGTTGCAGGGGACGGATAAAGCACCTGGATGTGGTGACGTTGCTGCGCAGGATTCAGCCTCCCCTTGGGTTTGGAAAGCTTTGTCCACATAGAGTGGCGTGCAAGGTACAAACACAAATTCTAAAATGGGGTAATTCTGTAGTGCGTTATACACATTACTTGACTTACTTAATCTGTATATCTGCAGCGGCTTGTGTCCATGAACATGCCTCTCAATAGTGACGGGACGGTGATGTTCAACGCAACTCTCTTTGCTCTAGTACGAACGGCTCTACGCATCAAAACGGAAGGTGTGAAAATGTCATATACACACGTGCAGTTCATAAGCATGCAGAAAATCAATTCACATGCCAACATACACGCACCGAAAAGTCACTGTTTGTATTTGTTTGTGTCAGGTAACCTGGAGCAAGCGAATGAGGAACTCAGGGCCATCGTGAAGAAGATCTGGAAGAGGACGAGCATGAAGCTGCTGGATCAAGTCGTTCCCCCTGCTGGAGGTGAGTGGCGACAAAAGGTCAAAGGTCAAGCATTACATTCAAAAGTTTGGGGTCGATAAGATTTTTCTTTGAAAGAAGCCTCTAGTTCTCACAAAGACTGCATTTATTTGGTCAAATGTACAGTAAAAACAACAATATTGTGAAATGTTAATTTAAAATTTAAAATACGTTTCCTCTTTCAATATCTTAAAATGCAATTTATTCCTGTGATTGCAAAACTGAATTTTCAACAGGCATTACTCCATGATCCTTTAGAAATTATTTTAATATGCTGTTTTTGTGTTTAAGAAACATTTCTTATTATTATCATTATTGAAAACAGTTGTGCTCTTTAATATTTTTTGTGAAAAACTGAGGATACTTTTCTAACTATGTACTCTGATACTTTTTTCAGTTTAATGCATAACTGTTGAATAAAAGTATTAATTTCTTTAACAAAAGTACTGAGCCCAAACTTGTGTAGTAAAAACAAAACAAAGGTGTCAACTTCAAGAAGCTGTCAAGTTTATCTAAAAAGTTTGAAACAATATATTTATGAACTAAAATAACAATGCAGGAAGCAACATAACTTCCAACCAGCACAACAAACTAAACCTGAGTGTGTGTGTGTGTGTTTCCTTGGCCAACAGATGATGAAGTAACAGTGGGGAAGTTCTATGCCACATTCCTGATTCAGGAATACTTCAGGAAATTTAAGAAGCGCAAGGAACAGGGCCTGGTGGCCAAAATTCCTCCAAAGACTGCTCTTTCATTGCAGGTGGGTACATAAACCATCAGCTATAACAGAAAAGTGTGTTTTGTTTGTATATGAATGCGCCTGTTTGTGTGTGTTGTGACCAGGCTGGCCTGCGTACACTGCATGATATGGGTCCTGAGATCAGAAGAGCGATATCAGGAGACCTGACTGTGGAGGAGGAGCTGGAGAGAGCCATGAAGGAAACCGTGTGTGCTGCATCTGAGGATGATATCTTCAGGGTAAAGGTCTGATGTTGCCTCTTGTTTCCTCTCCTCCGCTCTGCTCACATCATGGCTTCTGCTGCCGGAGCTTCTGCCCACCTGCATGAGACCATCAGCCAGATCTTCAAACCGGGCTGCGAAGGGTCACAGAGCTGCTTGTTTAGATTCTTTGCTCAGCATTGAGGGCTTAGAATTATTATTATTTTTACATTTTTTATTAGGACAACAAAATCATTATGTTCATATTAAGTTCATAACAGCGCTTTGCCCTCATCACACAGATCAGATGGTTATAAATGAGTCTTAAAGGAAAATCTAGATAGCTCTATTAAGAATTAGTAGTCATCAGTGATGTTAAAGTACATTTATAGAGGGGCGGTCACACTAGACTTTGAACGTGCGAAATTTTTTCGGACACCGCTGGCGAATATGGGCGGGAGCAGGTAACGGTCTCCCCTCAGTTATCACAACATGGATTAATGTGCTTGTACTGTGCCTTTTGCGACGGCGTCGAAAGCGTTTTATTATGTTTTACTATCTGTCTGTCTCTCTCTCTCTATAAATACATACACACTTAGCAATAAAAATTTATAAAATGTGTCCTCATTCAAATGTACCATCTGTTCCTGTTTCCATTGACACTCCGAACCATGCAGGTTTTTTTTTTTTTTTTTTTAATAATCTTTTAAAGATGTATTATGTAAAATAGGATGCTGCGCTATGGCTAAAATTAGCGCTTCCTTAATTTTTGAATTTCTGTACAGAGAGGTCACGCAGTGACGTATTGACATTCTACTGATCCCCCGTCTTCACGTGATGCGAATTCGCAGGTCAGAGTTCACCAAACTTGAACTTTGGAACGCAGCGAAATGCGATATTTATTTTTCGCATGAGCTTGCGTTTCCGGTTCTGACGCATTCGCATACGTATGAATGGAGTGATGTTAAAATACAATGTTAAACAGATTAAAAAAGTAGTAGTCATCAGTGATGTTAAAGTACATTTATAGACAGTTTAGAAAAGCCCAAAACAGAACAGGAAGTGAAAGTGTTTGTGTTCACAGAGAGTGTGTTCAAGACATGCTGTATGTAGTTATTGAAATCTACTGAAAAATCACTGGAGATGTTAACAGCAGGAGTGAATGGGGAGGGATGATGAGGTTTGTGTAAATGTGATCACTTTCATGCGTATATTTGTTTTTGCAGCGGTCTGGCGGTCTCTTCGGTAACCACGTCAACTACTACCACCAGAGTGACGGCCACGCCTCCTTCCCACAGTCCTTCACAACACAGCGGCCGTTGCACATCAGTAAATCCGGGAGTCCTGGCGAAACAGAATCTCCGTCTCATCAGAAGCTTGTTGACTCCACCTTCACTCCGAGCAGTTACTCTTCCTCAGGATCCAACGCAAACATTAACAACGCCAACAACACAGCCATCGGACACCGGTACCCCAAACCTACCGTCAGCACAGTGGACGGACACACGGGACCGCCCCTCACCACCGTCCCACTGCCACGGCCCACATGGTGCTTTCCTAACAAGAGGTATGATGACACATGCTTTCTGTAGTTGCCAATGCAAATATGAGTTAGTGGGGAGTTTTTCAGGTTTGCCAAAATCTGGTTCCTGATTGTGGTTTGTCTCACCCCTGATTGTCTCGTGTGGACCAGGAGCTGTTTCTATGACACTTTCATGCGGTACGTTCCTCACACAAAGTCCAAAAGAGACCTCATCACTTTGGAGGGCTGTCGTATGCTCTGTCCATACTGGGGTGGTTCTGAAGCTAAATGTGTGCAACACACACAGATCCACTCTAGCATTTACTAGCAGGATCTGTGAGCGGCTTTCCTGGTTGGCTGACAGCTAAATGAGCATGTGCTAGGACAGTGGTTCTTAACTGCTTTTTCTGTAAGAACCCAGATTTTACGTTCATTTTTTGAAGCTTTGTTCATGTTATTCTTGATGATAAGGGAAGGTTTCTACAAAGAACTCAGAAAAACAGTGTTATTATTGTAAATTAAAACTTTAAAATAATTTTTATTCATTGAAATAATGCAGAAATAAAATATAGCTTAAATTAGATAAATAACTGAAATAAAACTATTTTAAGTGCAGAAATTATTAAAACTGAAAAAAAAAAATTAAAATATAAAAATAAATAAACTAAGTCAAAAACATAAACAAATTACAAAGCTAAAAATTAAAAATCTACATGAAAATAAAAATGTAAAATATAGAAAGCTAATTCAGAATATTAATAAATATTATAATATATAATAGTATATATGCATAATAATATATAATACTAAAATAACACTACTGACAGATTAATTTGTAGCAAAATGAAAAAAAAAAATATGATAAAAGCACAAACAGTTACTACAATTTAAAATGAAAATATAAAAAGCTAATGAAAAATATTAATAAACACAGTAGTAGTATATAAGTAATACTAAAGTAACACTTTGATGGATGAGCCTTTTTATTTTATAATATGAAATTGTAGCCTGTTCATCATAACTAAAGATGATTAAATGGTTAGTTGTATTAGTTAGTTTTTCAATTATTTTCCTCTGCTGTCAGAACAGACTTCAGTCTCACTAGTTAAGAACTGCTCTGCTAGTCCATGTACTTGTTTGTGTTGGAGTTCGTCCTGCTGGTCATTTCCAGGCTGTACTGGAGGGGCTCTTCATTTAGACCCAAATACAAAAGCATCATTTTCACAAGCAGCTATGACTACTATTAAACTGAATGTACTACATTCATTTTTGTGCTAACAGATGCGGCGCAATCCTAAGAACAGGATACGCACTTAACTTCTGTTAGTGGAGCTCCAGTCTTTATGAAGTGCCCCTTGACAAACCTTTTCTCCTCTTAAATCTAATATCATAAGGTTTCGCTGCAAAAATAATAACAGTGCTTCTGTAATGTGACACAACCAGTTAAACCTGTGCTGTAAGGTTTGTTAGACATCATCAAGCTGCTATGATTGATTGTGTTCACATTATAATAGCCTTATGAGCGCTTGAGGAGAGAGTAACTGCTGTTATCTGTATAGGTGAGCTTTCCTCACTTTCTGAAGTCTTTCAACTTCTGCAATATGCTAATAGTTCACCTGTGTGTTTTGATGTTTTGTCTAGCTCTGATTCCAGTGACAGTCGTCTCCCTATAATCCGGCGAGAGGAAGCATCTACAGATGAGACGTACGATGAAACATTACTAGATGAGAGAGATCAGACCATGCTCTCCATGGACATGTAATACTTCATTCTTCTGTCTTCATTCATATCAGAATATTTAATACAACAATAAACCACAGGAGGCCGTGAGATACAGTTTAACATGACAGCATGACCTATATTTGCTTTCTATATATTGGAAAAGTGGCTTCCAAGCAGTGGTCATAATGGTCCCAAGAATATTATAAATAAGATTTTTATAAATAAATTAATAGTTTTATTAAGCAAAAAAAAAAAAAAAAACATAAAATTCATCAAAAGTGACAGTAAACATTTATATTAGATATTTATAATGTTACAAATGATTTCTATTTCAAATACATTTTGGAAAATTAAACTTTCTATTCATCACATACAGTACATCATAAAAAAATTGCATGTTTTCAATATTGATAAATGTTTCTTGAGCAGCAAATCACATATTAGAATGATTTCTGAAGGATCATGTGACACTAAAGTCTGGAGTAATGATCACAGCAATAAATTACATTTGAAAACATGATAGAAAAGACTTATTTTAAATAACATTTGACAATGTTTTTTACTGTATTTTTGATCAAATAAATGCAGTCTTGGTGAGCAACTTTCAAACTAAATCTCTTCAAATTTTTTGAAATATACATACATTTTGACCCAAACTCGACAGTTTTGTGAGATTCTGGCTAATTGATAGAATTATATTTTAAAGTTCTTAATGTGTGTTTGCGGGATGCAGGATGGAATTTCAGGATGAAGAGAGCAAGCAGTTGGCTCCCATGGTGGAGGCGGATGTAGGGGAGGAGAGGAGGCCGTGGCAGTCTCCACGGCGACGGGCCTTTCTCTGCCCCACTGCACTGGGTACATACACACACACACATTCATTACAGTTAATACAGATCAGAACAATCATTAGTTCAAATGTGACGTTGAAGTCAACTGCACATTTGCTTTTCAACACAGGTCGACGGTCTTCCTTTCACTTGGAGTGTCTGAGAAAACATAACAGACCTGATGTTTCTCAGAAAACAGCACTACCACTGCATCTAGTGCATCATCAGGTGAACTTATGCGTGCGTGCACACACACACGTGCTTGGCAAAGTTTTGTTTTTGTCCTTTTCACTTATTCACCTTCTGGTTTTTAAAGGCTCTGGCTGTGGCAGGGTTGAGTCCCTTGCTGAGACGGAGTCATTCTCCGACGCTGTTCACGCGTCTGTGTTCCACACCTCCTGCGAGTCCCAGCGGCCGTGGCGGGGGAGGGCCGTGCTACCAGCCCGTTCCGTCTCTGCGGTTGGAGGGCAGCGGATCTTACGAGAAACTCAACAGCAGCATGCCGTCTGTGAACTGCAGCTCGTGGTACAGTGACAGTAATGGCAACCACAGGGGGAGCGTGCAGAGGACGCAGCGACCCGTGTCCCTCACGGTTCCTCCGGTCACACGCAGAGACTCCATATCCGTGGCACATGGGAGCGCCTGCAGCCTCGTGGAGGCGGTAAGCCACGTTTTCTCTATCAAACTCAATTCCAGAGTTTAGATTCAACCTTAATTAAACACACCTGATCCAACTAATCAAGTCCTTCAGGCTTATTTGAAAACTACATGGTATGTGTGTTAGAGCAGGGCTGGAACAAAACTCTGCAGGGCTCTGGCCCTCCAGGAATTGAGTTTATTTTATTACACTTTATCTATTTGCATCTTGCCGTTTTCTCAAAAGGAGTTTTTTCTCATGCACTGAGCCAGCAATTTTCATGTCAGTAGCTCATACATACACCAGACTTACAGTATTTTCTGACTTGTGGAGTGATAAAAAAAGCTATCCAAAATCTCTCTGTAAAAACATTTAACTCTAGGTACAGTATTTTCTGACTTGTGGAGTGATAAAAAAAGCTATCCAAAATCTCTCTGTAAAAACATTTAACTCTAGGAAGTCATCAAAAAATTACATTTTGAACATGGTTTCATCCAAATGTCCAGATTTCTGTTGTAGAAATATGTCAAAAATTATTAAATGTACTGTGATTAATCAAGTGTAGAAAGTATCTGTGACATTTATTTAGTTACATTTTTGTAACCATACTTACCTACACCACACACAAAAATAATACATAGGAATTTTCCATTGCACAAAAGCTACACTGGAGTAAAGGGTTTTAGATTATTAAAATGTTCCTTACACTAAGAAAAGAATGGTTCTCTTCACTGCAGAAATGGTTCTTCTATGCATCATTGCAAAAACACCCTTAAGGAGCCTTTCATTTTAAGAGTATAAAGTGTTGAAAAGTTCTCGTTCGTTCTTTGCTCAGGTGTTGATATCCGAGGGTTTGGGTCACTATGCACAGGATCCCTCCTTCATCCAGGTAGCGAAGCAGGAACTAGCGGACGCCTGCGACATGACCATGGAGGAGATGGAGAACGCTGCCGACAACATTCTCAATGCCAACGCGCCACCCAATGCCAACGGAAACCTGCTACCCTTCATACAGTGCAGAGACACTGGCTCCCAGGAGTCCCGTTGCAGCCACACGCTGAACCTCTCGACCGCCACGGGCTCCGATGAGCTGCTGGGGGTGGAGTTAGAGTGCTCCGAGGGGGCGGGGCAGCGGAACAGCACTCTGATGGAGGACGAGGACATGGAGTGCGTGACCAGTTTGTAGGGGGAACAGCAGCACGGAGGACTTCCTGTGTCTTAGCCCAGCTCTCTCTGAGGACACTGCTGTCCTGCAGTCTGACCTGTCTGTTGCGTGTACCTACTGTAGGGGTATAAGGCCATTCTGCTTAGCTGAGACCGAGTTGGTTTTTAGTTCGTCCGTGTGTTTGCGAGAGCACGAGCGAGTAGGAGTGTGTACTGTACATGTTTGTGTGTGCGTTTCTAAAGTGCCTCACAGTTCTCACAACCTTGATTGCAGTAAGGAAACCCTGGCTGAGCAGGGAATGAAGGGAAAAGATGCGCTGCCGTTGCTCAAGCAGTGGGATAGCGAGTTTGCGCTGACTCGTGTGTGGCTGTAGGATTTGGAGGCCACATCTTCGGCGTTGACGTGTGGTGCCGAGCAGGTGGATCTTGAGGACCGTGTCGGGAATTTGCCGCCCGGGTTCGAAAGATGTTCAGAGGGACACATTGGAGTGGCTCTCTCTTTCCTTTCATGGGGCTGTCCAACCATCCATCCATTCATCAGGAGAAGTGTCGTTTGCAAGCGCCCTCATGTCATCCTTCTCCTTTAAGGCTTTCTCTTGTGTTCAGATGATGATTTTTGCTGCTTTTTGAGTTTGATTTCTACCCACAATTCTCTAGTTAGCTTTTCTGTTAATCAGCGGAAGACTGAACTCCCTGAATTGCTCTCTTTTTTCGTGTACCGTTACGGCTTTCAGGCAGCTGCTAGCTGTGCAAGGTACAGGTCATTGCATCAGTGGCCTTTTATTCCAGATCTGCTTCAGTTTTTATTTCCTTTTTTTTATTTTTCAGCATTTAGTGTTCGTAATGTTGTTTATCTTGGATTGCACACAGATGAATGCTGTTTTATTTCTTCCTAAATTATTATTATTATTGAAGGCGTTTAAGATGTTTATGCCAGATGCAGTGTTGTGAATCTAATGCCTCTTACAGACACAAAAAAAATATTTATTTATTTATTCCTGTCAGAGGTGAAGCGTGTTCTGCCGGGGGTTTATTGGTAGCTCACAAGCTGTAAATGAGCGGTGTCACTCTCCTTGGACTCACGTTTGCTCTGAAACTACTGATGTTTCTTCACTGCTGATCATTCAGCCGACAGCTGCGATTCTGTCACGATCCCACCTGCTCGACACAGGGAACAGCAGATCTTCGGAAGGTCAGTAAAGGTGCACTTTGAGGAGATTAAGAGTGGAGTATTCAGGGATGTCTGGGTAGCGCATCATTTAAAAAACAAAACAAAAAAACTCTGCTGTAGTTCACACAGGGCTAAATATATGACCATCATTATGAAAGTACCAACATCAGCAGTGTCATCATCATACAATGTTATTGATTGCTATTATTATGATTATTATTGCTATTATTGTTAAGGATATTTTTCTGCTGGGTTTAGCACTGTTTCCATGCAGTTCGGCAGACACACAGAGAACTACTTATCAATCTATTATGCAAATAAGGTGTTGAAGCGTTAACATTGTGTTGGTAATGTGTCGACGGGATGGAAGGCGTCCCCTAAACACATGCGCTGATGAGAAACCTGACCAATCCACTTCCAGGCGTCTCTCTGTTCATGCCACACTAGACCGGGTTAGAAGTTCTGTCACCGTTTTGCACACAACTTCAGACGATATGAATTTCTCTTTCAATGTATGAATAGATAATTGATTATTTTTGTCTAGCTAACTCTTCACTTTCTACACTGAGCGTCTTGGCGTTTTGTTCCAGGCCTCGAACATCGCATTCAATCTCAGTCTCCAGTCCTGTGCCGGTTTTATTTATTTGTAATTTTTTTGAATGAGTTCCTGAATGTTTACAGGAGGTCTCTGCTCTGAGGAAGATGCAAAGCTTGTGGAAAAAAAAAAAAACGTGACAAATGTAGCCAGAACCCACCTGCTCTGTTCCAAAGCCGCCACCACACCCTCATATCTCCTACACACGTGCCATATGTCATTGTGAGGCTGTCCCAGGCATATTTCGAGGCCTTGGTTGTGTACGTGTGCGAGTTTCTCCATGTTTAGCATATGCAGAGTGCGGAAACGAGCGTGCTTGTGTGGTGTTCGTGCAGGATGAGTGTGTGAGTGCATGCGTATGTGCTTGCATACCACAAGATATGCAAAAACAATGCAATAACTTTGACTGTACAACAGTTTCCTTCAGAACTACAGCTGTACAAAAATCTAAGATACAGAGAGAAATATATTCACTGTTGTGTATTAAGTTACAGAACTTTAAATTGAAGAAACCTGTCATACTTGAAATCGGGTGCATTTGAGTATTGAGTATTTTGAAATAATCTTGTGCGGGTCAAGTTTGGTTCGATGTTTTTTCTTCTGTTGGTTTCAATTATCTCTGCATGAGGATTCTTTTGGTGTGCCAAGTGTTCTGAGTAACTATTTTTTTGTTGTTGTCGTTTTCATTTGAAACACTGAGGAAACACTGATGACGAGGAGCGAAGGTGTAAATACAGACGGAGGAGAGAAGCATCTCGGTGTGAAAATGATTTTGCATATCTTGTGCTCAGCTGAAAGGTGCATGATACGCAAGAGCAGCTCTCTCTCTTTCACTCTCGCTGTTTCCCCCTTTATCTTTTCATTCGCGTACCCTCCTTGTCCTTTCTTCGGCAGACATCACAGTGAAGGCGTTTTTTCACGGCACCCGTGCGCCGGTGAACGGGCTCACTTTAAATAGTTGGTCATGCACATAAATTCTCGCCATTATTTGAGGCTGCAAGCGGAAACATTAGAAATCCCCTTTCTTTTCTCAAGTCTCATGGACAATCTGCGTTCGGCGAGGAGATTTAGGTTGGAAATAATGGATTTGGATGCTATGCTTGAATTTTTTTTGTTCTCGTTTTTGGTCGTGTTTGCATGGAGTCTAAAGAATCGAACTAGCGGACAGAGTCCTCCTCTCCCTTCATTAGCCAATGATTGTATATTTTTATAGACTTATAGAAAATAATTAACACATGAAAAGAGACCATATAAACTCATCTATATCTGCTGAATGTCAGGGTTAAAATGGCTACACACAACCGTGTTTGAGAATGTATGTAGTGACTACGTATAGATAGAGAAATATAGAGTAAATCATTCATATTTACCGCAGTAGCTCCTTTTGAAACTCTGGTCGTACGGCCTGTTATTAAACAGGATGGTTGGGTGTTTTTACTGAGGGAGGAGTGCAATGAGATTAATCATGTGATTTTGAATCCGAGGGCTTTTTCACAGCTGCTTTATTCAGATCAACACATCACTTTCCCCTCCGAGCACCTGCACATGATAGAACAGTGTGGAAAAGCCACGAGCTTTCATGACACAAAAGCAGCGCCTGTGTTGAATGAATCCTCTAATGAATGAACACAGAGAGCTGTCTGCTCAGGCCTTGGGGAAATGTACCAAATATTTGACTGAATATTTTATTAATTGCTGAGTGAGGTTTTTGCCCAAATCGTTGTAATGTAGCTTTTCCTCTGTCAGAGAATCAGAAGTTATTTTCTATATTTTAATATATGAGAAATATTTATCAGATGGAGGTTATTTGGCACTTGTTGGAGGGAATGTGGGTGACGTAATGGATGACATTTCAGCAGGGAAGTGTAGGTTGCTCTCCTGATGGACTTTGATTGATTGTGGCTTGTATTTCGGTTTGCCGTCTGTAGCAGTAGCGCACAAGTTTCCCCAATAGAAAAGCGTATATTGAAAGAAATGATTTTATGTATGCATTTACTGCTTAATATTTTTGGAAATATAATACCCTCAGAAAAGAGTAAACTATCCATAGCAAATGAGCAGCATTGTTACAACCATTCAAGTTCACAACACATTACAGTTAAACAGTTTTTTTTTTTATTGATTTTTATTTGGATAAACCCAGTAATGCATGAACACAAAATGTTAGTGGATTTATTAAGGATGTTTGTAGTTCAAGTATCCATTGGGGCCGTCCGGTGTTTCTGGGTTCATGCGTGTTCGTATGCCAATTCTGCATGTGTTGGACTGAAGGAACGTGCCGTAGGGTTGACCTTTGACCCAGAGAAAGCCTGGACAGGTGCAATGTCTGCCCTCTGGTTTAACCTTTGTGTAGCACATATCTCTAATGTCCTCCTTTATATGACTGTTAATTTGATATTATAAGTTAATGTAGTGCGTTTTAATGATAAACTAAAAGCTAAGGTGGTGATGCAATAATCACAATTTGCACATTTAAACCACGTTTAGTTTGACACATCGTACACATAATCCAAGTAAAGGATGAATTTATGCATAGATTTTAGCTGTCGTGTAAATATTAATTTCGCCCTAAGCTCAAAACGTCAATCTTGCCATAGTTTCATTTCAACAGGTGGGACCATAATGCAGATTTGTTCAGTGTTTTTTAGGGCACTGATGCATTTGAAACCCAAAACTGTGGGTAGGTGAATGCAAAACTATTTATATGAACCAATTTGAGGTTTTCGAGTGGCATTTCCACGCTTCTAGTTCCACCCCGCGAATGTAGCACTAGAGACAGAAGGAGATGGGCAGAACAGTAACGATTATGATGAGGAGCTCAAAGAGTTAAAATTGCACAAATCTCCATGTATGAGTGAACCTTTTAACAACTTATTCTTTACCACATTCTGCTTTCTTTCTGCAGAGATGGAAGTAATGCTCTGTTTGATGGCGTTGAGCTCTGGGCTTGATTTGTTGGGTCTCTTTTTCTCTAATGGGTGGCAGGACTGAGGGAGTTGACTCCCTGATGGGACATTCACATGGGGCGTTGGCGTCAACGCTTGATGGAGGGCGTGTCTGAAGCTTAGCGCATACGCGATCGTCATAGTGACAACAGCCAATAACATTGGACCGCAATTGGTTAGCGCCTGAGCTAGGCTATTTGCATAAGGTGATCTGATTGGCTGGCGCCTTGTTGGCGCTTGAAAAGTTGAGAAATTTTCAAATTCTGACACGAGCAACGCCAGTGATGTGCTGCACACACACACAACAAATCACTTCAACAAATCATGACACCAACCAAAAAAAAAAAACAACAATCAACAACGACGACGTCCCATTTGTATGTACCGTGACACTCACTCATCTACAGATGCAGCCCACAATTCTTTCTGTTATAGAGGCTGAAACCCGAATCTGCATTACACTATTTTCCTGCGGTCGGAGGTGATTTGGTTTACGTTTAACCGCTTAGGACTCACAAAGGGAGGAATCTTTGAGCGGATCGTCTCAGTTGCTTTATTTCTGGTGACCACACGAGCAGCTTCTGTAGTCTTGATTGACGGTGCGGATGGGAAGTGTAGTCTTGAGGTCCTGATCTGTTTGTTAGATTAACGAGCTGAATTAAAATTAGACGTGCATCATGCTTTTGGTAGAATTCGAAGGCATCAGTGCTGACCATTCAGGTCTCTCACGAAACACCGTCAGAGGTCATTCACATTTTGGACTATTTAACAGAGTTTAGACCCCAGGTGTTATTGAAAACTGTGAGACGTCTGCATGGTCTGTCATCCCCTCCTCTACTTTTGCTGAGACTCTTTTGTTTCATTTCATCATTCTTTCATTTGTTCATTTAGATTTTAAAAAGAATACGCTACGTTAATCTGAAGATTCAATCACTTTTTCTACTCCTATTTTCAAAAAAAAAAAGTGAAATGAAAAAAAAAATTGGATTTGTAAATAAGTGATTGTACAGTTTGTATCTGTATCTGTCAGTCTGTCTTTGGTGACAGAGTGTGTCTTGCTTATAACGCACGCTACCAGTAAATAAAAACTAAAAAATATCTTTAGATTGTATGGTTCTTGACAGGAAGTTTTAAATTAATCTCTGCTGTATATTCCTGTAATATTGCATTTTTATCTGAGGAATGATGTTATTAAACAATTGCAAATAAAGTGAATTTCCTAAGGTATGGTTCTTCTGTGTCTTATGAAGGTTTACAACAAGGTCCTCAGGTAAGATCTCACCTGACCAACGTTCTTCCAACCAGCAGAGCTTCTAGATACACTATTTAAATTCAGATGTTGTGTTATGATCACAGCATGATATTGTAAATGACAAATTATATTAAATCAAAATAGAAATCTGTAAAATAATTTATAGAAATGCAGCCTATGTAGATCACAATGCGTGTCTGCATACCTCCTGGGTTTCTGTTTAGCTGGACGAGTGCATGTCCTCGTGGTTGATCACCCGTGACACTCCGTGATGAAGTGTAAAGAACAGATCTGGATTCAGTCCATGATTCACCGTAGCCTCACACAAACGTGCTGGAGGGTCAAGGTAATGCTGAGAGAGAAACAAACAGAACGGAACAACATGCAATTATATACACACATTACTCTTTGTGGTTAGCATATTTTTGAAAGAAGTCTCTTATGCACATCAAGACTGCATTTATTTGTCCAAAAATTCAGTATAACAGTAATACTGTGAAATATAATTACAGCTTAAATGAACTGTTTTCTACTGTAACTTTAATTATTTATTATTATTTTTTTATTTAAAAAATGTGAATGCCAATGTGAATGCTACGCGGACCAGTGATGTTTCGCCTGAATGTCCATGTGAATCTGAACAGCCTCTTCAGGCTCCACATGCTGAGACTTCATGATTCCTCTAAGCAAAACAAACCATGACATTAATATACTTCAGTTAAAAACACACATCTAGTTTTTACATTTACATTTATCCATTTAGCAGATGCTTTTATTCCAAGTGACAAAAGAGGAACAAAAGTAATTCTTCAAGGAACCAACAATATTCATAATAAGCAATGCGAGGTTTATTTGACATCTAGATCAGGAAGCAAACTGCTCTTTAAGGTCTTACCAGGGCAGGTAAGCTCCAGTCGGGATGGCAGCCAGGTCAAATGGTCCAAAGTGTTTTCCAATCTCTTTAAATGCTGAACAGTATCCCGTATCCCCAGCAAGACAAAACGACAATGCGGTCCTACGATAGTCCAGCTTCCCCAAAAGTCAGAACCACCAGTCCTGCCATCTCCACCAGTACAGTGGCATGACCCAGCCTCTCTGCCCACACTGATCTGGCCTCTGGATAAAATATGGCTCCAGAACCGGCAACTCAGGGTCTAGAACCTGAGGACAGAAAACAGAAAACATTTTGAATTCTTTTTTCCCCTTCCCCTTTACATTGAGTTTTAATAATGTGAATAATTTTTATTTAAGTATTTATATAAATTTTACATTTTAATTATACACTTGATGTATTATAAAATGAATTAATGAATGTAAAATTTTATAAACATTTAAATAAAAAAATCTTATATTTGTATATACATTATTATATATTTGCTTTTATACAACTATTGATCATTCTAAATCCATAAATTATAAAACATAATGTACACTTTATATGAATTTTTTTTATATTCATAATTTTATGATTTATTTACACATTTATGAATTAATACAAAATGTTATAAATTTACTGTTCTATAAAATTGACATTTTATATTTATAAATGTAATAATTGTATATTACGTAATTGTATAACAATTTAAACATTTAGAATAATTATAAATAGGTATAAAAAAAGTAAATGTGTAATCATAGATATATAAATATAAAATGTAATCATTCTATATAAATGCATATTACATTTTACATTTATAAATGTATAATTATAAATAGGTATAAAAAATAGATTAAAATGTAGATAAAATTCAATATAATTATAAACGTATAAATATACATTTTAAAAACTGAACATCAATATATAAAGAAATATATAATTCAATGTAACAGTATACTAAAAAAAGTAAGCGTGATCAGCTTAGAATGCATTTTCAAATCCACATTGACTTTATCCATATGCTTCCATAAGACTAGTGGCAGTAACAATGCATAGAAAATGTGTGAATCAGAATTCTATCACATTAATTTTCCTCATGTGAATTAATTCATGAAATGTGTCAATGTAAGTTGAATATGTGGAGGAAAGTAGAAAAGCACACACATCTGCTATCACTGCGTGCTGTGCATGTGGAAATTAATTGATTTGAGTATTTGAACAGCAGGGATTGTATATGCCCTTTCTTATGCTGTTAGGAAACTGGCAGTCAGTCATCAAATATATTATTGGAAAACAACCTTTCAGCCCAGGGTGAAGTCATTCTGTACTTTAAAAATGGTGAGCAGTGTGCAACAACCTTTGAACTTATTCTGTATCTTGCAATCAACATGATTATTCTCTTAATATTCAAAGTTAATAAATAAACAATGTGGGGTGCACGTCAAAACAAATACTTCTTTCTGAAGAGGTGAAATGAAATGTGAATGACATTTTGGGATGGCACTCAGGGTGGACAATCAGATGTCAGGATCCACCACTGACGTGGACCACAGTGTGTAAAAAAAGACCATGCACTGTAACTTAAAATAATAAATTGTTAGAGAGATGACTTTACCAAAATGCTGTGACGTTTAACCTAGTAATGGTGAGTTTGTAGAACTTTTTGGAATTATAAATACTACTTTGGAATTATAATACTACTTTTAACCTACAAGCACTTAATATATAATACTACATAATATAAACACTACTGCACTTTTCATCCATCCACCACATATAGATTGTACATATTGCTTTTCAATTAAGGAGTCCTGAGCTCAAATCCCACTATTGCTAATTTACTGCTAAAGTCTTGGGTTCAAATACCACCACTGCATATTATAACAACAATTTGGGTCAACATATCTAACAAAACAAACACAGAATAAAAAGCTCAACCTGAAATCTATGGCTCAGAGGATAATTGTTTGCCTACAGTAGATGAAACTCTTGGTTCAAATCCAAGCATTAGTAATGTTATGTATTTTCATAGCTTGTTTTTTTTTTTTTTTTTTAATCATATTCCCAACCAAAAATATGCAACAGCCTCTGAGATTCAGTAGCTCAGCAGGTAAAGTGTTGCTTTGTAATCAAGGAGTCCTGAGTTCAAATCCCACTATTGCTAAGGTAAAAAATTCCATGTTGCATTATAAACAACAAAGTGCCTCAAATGCTAGCCTTTACTGTGAAAGCCACAGTGGTGCAGGTGGCTAAACACACGCTAATTGCACACATGGATGCGCTAGAGCTGTGGGTTCAAATCCCACCTCTACATCACAGCTTTAAAGCCTTAATTTTATACTTTATTTGAAATGCACAGAAGTATAAGTTCCTTCACATGCCAGGACAAGAGATCTGTGGCTCACAGGTATGAGCGCTGCCTCACGGTTTCAGAGGTTGCTGGTTCGATCCCAGCCAGATCTCTGCGATATGAATGAATGGTGTGGTGTGACACCCAAAGGAGGGGGATACCAGTGCGGTCTTCCCCTGGAGCTTCCAACATGATGTCCAGCAGTGGTTATGCTTTTAGCAGACTGAAAAAAAAAAAAAAAAAAAAAAAAAGCACCTGTATAAAATTTCACACTCGCCGTCCATTCCCCACCTACTTAGGTTACCATCATTTGCTTTTTAAAGGCGTCACCCTTCAAAAAGAAAATGATGGTAACCTACACATTCAATACCCAACAACACACATAAACACATTATAATTACCTGTCCATGAGCAGATGTTTCCCAAAACTCTGTATCGTCCAAACTCACCCCTTATTCTGTAAAGACAGAAATAAACAAAGACTCTATACTGTATGTACAATAACATTATAAACCTTTAAAAATAGATCATGTGGACATCAGTTAGAAGTTTTGCCTTAAAACACTGAAAACTAAAAAGATATATAATCCACATTCAATCTACATTCAGACATTTGCTAAGGTAATATTATCTATATATATATATATATATATATATATATATATATATATATATAAACATATAAAGATATATAAAATGACCCACACTGAGTATATTATCAGAAGCATTAATAATTGTCACCAACCTACTCAACAAACAAAAACAAAAATAGAAAAACAACACTTACCACAATAAAACAACATCATAAAAACAAAACTTAATCGACTCCTTCATGCCTTCAAACATGCTTAGCTGTCAAATCACTATAGATTCATATTATCAAGGCAATGCAACAACTATCGATTTAAATCACTGTTCTGAAGGTCTGACACTGGAATTTAGCAAGAGAGCCCTCAAAAAAATCAAAAAAATCAACCAACTAACACATCAAGGACATATGCCTTCAAACATGCTTAGCTGTCAAATCACTAGTACTTAAAGAATTGACAGCGTGTCAAAAACATCACCCAAATTCTCCAGCAAGCACATTAAAGACCTGCTTTGACATGTCAGAAAAACGATACTTCACTACAAACTTAAATAACGCTAGATAAGTACTAGCGACCTTACAAGAGAAGCGCGCTTGTGCGTAAAATCACTTACAGGTGAGTAGCGTGACATCCTCCTTTCATGCACTTTACCGCAATATATGATGGTTTTGTTTAATGCTGGCCTCAAATATGTGCTGTTGAGTCACATTTATAGTCTCTCACGGAGCTGTCATGTGAAGAATCTTCGCTTTCACAGCTTTAAAGCGGTTTGAAGTTGTTGACACTGCGCTCAGGTGTCACGCTGGCAGTGATGCACAGTTCGCCGGAGGCAAAGTCCGCTTGCGCCCCTAGTGGAGCGGACGACAAACTGCAGGTTACCTCTCCACCAGACGAGTCGTGTTATAGTGCCACTAGACTGGAAATTACTTCAGGTTTGCTCACTAACTCAACACTTAAACTTCTAGCTTACTTTAGCGTTTACACACTCAAGCAGATTTCTATTTATCACGCTGAATATAAGACAGATGAAAACAGTGGTCAGCGGCTCCCTCTTGTGGTCAGTAAGTGTAGCGGATTTATTCACCGAGACGCCAAACTCGAAGAGAGTCGAAGGTGAGAGGACGCAAATGTGTGGATTTATACATGTTAAAAGAAATCTATCATTTTGTTAGGATCATGGAGCATTGGAAACATAAACATGGAATCTAGCAGTTAATGGACTCAGATCAGATCTCGACTGATGGGGTGAAATACCTGAAGCCACAAACTCGAAACAAAAACACAAAAAAAAAAAAACAAAAAAAATCCACGATAAAATATCTTCAGTGTCTGTTTTGAGTGGTTTATCTATTGGTAAAGTATACATATATAATTCATTTACATCAAAACTTAAATTTCTAGTAACAGCACACAAGACAGAACTCCATTAAACACAATTACTTAGCAACAGAACACATAAAACATCCTCCACAACAAGAATAACATCAGCAGGACTAAAAAAAAGAAAAGCAACTACCCTACCCTTTTTTATAATATTTTTTTTTTATAATTAACAAAAAACAATAATATATAACATGTTTATTACTGTGTGCTGAACATGGGAAATCTCTCATACTTGAGAGTACTGGTTCAAACCCTGTAATTTATAACATGTTTAAAATTGTCATTAAAAATTGTCATAAAAAATCTGTGGCTCAGACCAAAACTCACTGCCTCACAATATAAAAAAAAATCTGTGGCTCAGATGATAATTGTTTGCCTTTCATGCTATAAACTCTTGGTTTGATATCATACCACCAAAACTCACTGGCTCAGTATATAATTTTTGCTTTTTAATCATGGAGTCCTGAGTTCTAGTCCCACTATTGCTAAGGTTAAAAATGTTGTGAAAGCCGCAGTGGCTCAGGTGGTTAAACACATGTTAACCTCACACATGGATGCACTAAAGTCTTGAGTTCAAATCCCACCACTGTGTATTATAACAACAGTTTGGGTCAACATATCTAACAAAACAAACACAGAATAAAAAGCTCAACCTGAAATCTATGGCTCAGAGGATAATTGTTTGCCTACAGCACATGAAACTCTTGGTACAAATCCAAGCATTATTAATGTTATGTATTTTCACAGCTTGTGGTTTATATATTATATATTTTAATCATGTTCAAAACAAAAAATACAAAAACAGCATCCGAGATTCAGTAGATCAGCAGGTAAAGTGTTGCTTTGTAATCAAGGAGTCCTGAGTTCAAATCCCACTGTTGCTAAGGTTAAAATTTTCACGTTGCATTATAAACAACAAAGTGCCTCAAACGCTAGCACTTGCTGTGAAAGCCACAGTGGCTCAGGTGGCTAAATACATGTTAACTGCACACATGGATGCGCTAGAGCTGTGGGTTCAAATCTCACCTCGGTGTGTTGGGATACAATCACTACACCACAGCTTTAATTTGATACTTATGTTAAACACAAAGCTCACAAACAGGTGAACAGTGAAGTATAAGTTCCTTCACATGTCAGGACAAGAGATCTGTGGCTCACAGGTATGAGCGCTGCCTCACGGTTTCAGAGGTTGCTGGTTCGATCCCAGCCAGATCTCTGCGATATGAATGAATGGTGTGGTGTGAGTGAAGGGTGCACCCAAAGGAGGGGGATACCAGTACGGTCTCCCCCTGGAGCTTCCAGCATGATGTCCAGCAGCGGTTATGCTTTAGGCCAGACTGAATTTTTTTAAAAAGCTGTATAAAATTTCACACTCGCCGTCCCTTCCCCACCTACTTAGGTTACCATCATTTGGTTTTTAAAGGTGTCAAAAAGAAAATGATGGTAACCTACACATTCAATACCCAACAACACACATAAACACATTATAATTACCTGTCCATGAGCAGATGTCCAAAATTGGTTTAAGTTTCCCAAAACTCTGTATGGTCCAAACTCACCCCTTATTCTGCAAATACATAAATAAACAAAGACTCTATACTGTATGTACAATAACATTATAAACCTTTAAAAATAGATAATGTGGACATCAGTTAAAGTTTTGCCTTTAAATACTGAAAACTAAAAGATCCTCTATAATCTTGAAGGTGTAACCCCTTCAAAAAGAAAACGATGGCAACCGACACATTTACTTCCCAACAACACACAGTCACACATTAAAAACGTTACCTGTCCATGAGCAGATGTCCATTATTATGGCGAATGTCAGTCCACGTCTCTTAGAAATTTGTATGGTCCAAACACTTATTCCTTATTCTGTAAAGAAAAAAAACATGAATAATCAAAACAAGATAAGACATAAACATTCATATTGCATGTAACTTTCAATTGTACAAGAGAACTATAAATCTCCATTTACACATTTGCTGCCTCAAAATAGCAAAAAAAATTACAGAGAGAAATGCAAACTTCTTAACTGATAAATTATTGTTAATAAAAAAGACATTATATATCAAAAATGCATTGTATATTTTAAGAACAGTGGTACTGAAAGCAAATGTGTGAACAAATGAGCAAATCAAGTGCAAAGCAGAAGCTACGTGTCAGTCACTGTCTGTAAATGTACAATAGTCCAATATGAATGGCAGCATATTAATTTTACATGTCCTCTATTATTCAGTTTTACATTTCGAAATGACATCAAAATGTCTCTGTGCTGTAGGTCTAATCATCTTATACTATATAGCTAAAAGTAGGAAAATCGTGAAGCAGTGGGGGCACATCACTTTTTTAAAATAGCTACAATAACATCAGCAGAGATCAATGGAACTGACTACTTTTTATCTTACATACGTAAATAAAGCTACTGGCTTTAATTCATATCAAAGCATCTATTACTGATTAATTTATACATGCTTGAATGCATGAAAGTAATTTTACAAGAAAATCGTGCTTTATGAGGAAAGAGACTACTTACATTAAAAGTAGACAGTAAGCTTTCAAATGCACTGTGTACTTGTTAAATCTGTTCAAACGTGTGTAGTGCAGACTGTTTATAAGTGACACATTGCTAAGGACGCAAAGGTGTCATGCAGAACGTGAACCGCGTTTACGCCCCTAGTGGAGCAGATGGCAAACAGCACTTCAGTATCTAGCTAGCGGAGGAGTTATTTTATAGTCTTTATCTCTTTACTGTAACATAAATATGATCATTTTATATGAGTTTGGGTTGGTGGAGGCGTCTGTTCTTAATGCCTAAGTATCCCATATTGAGACCAGTTTCGTCACATGCTACTTGTTACTTTTCTCAAGGAACAGCCGTTCAAAAAAGTCCGTTCAATAAATATCATACAAATATAACATACATAAAATACAAAATTAAAATACATAAATAAATAATATAAAACATAAAAAACCACTTACAAACACATTCTTATTTTACAGTAATAAAAAATATGGCATGTTGCATTCTCACATCTGACATGTATTTTCTGTCTGTGGATAGTTGCTATGGTTGTTTAATAATAACATTGCAGAACTCTTGTGTTAAGGGAGGAAACAGGTCAGCAGAAGGTTTCTGTGAGAAACAGATTGCAGACCATGTTATCCGCCCCAACAGACAGTAATAGATCACAGATTTCTGGGTGGATAATCTCGTCATAGGCTGGACAGATGTCACATGCAGCACAGCAGATCATCCAGGCATTTAGTGCACAGACTAATCCACTGTTTTGAGCTTTATTACAATCTCTCCACGTGGACACATTAACAATGCACTCTGATCTGAGTGGTCAAAATGTTTCTCTCCTTCTCAAGGTTAGTTTTGGGTAAAGGCACATTAAACAAATGTGTGTGTGTGTGTGTGTGGAGACGTTTATATATATATAAATATATATAGACGTGTATATATAGCCTATATATATATATATACACACACACACATGGTCGGACTTACCATTGGGCTTGACTGGGCTGCAGCCCATGGGCCCCGCCATGTAGGGTCCCCGCCTGTGCCCGTTTTTGTTTGTTTGATTTATTCAGTTAGATGCCAGTCAGAAAATATTAGTTGCATTACCACTGCGCACGCAAGGGCTAAACGGTCCAGCCAGGGCTAACAGCTTCCAACTACGACCTCCAAGGCATAATCAAACAGCATTGTGTGGAGACGTTTATATATATTTAACAGCACATACATAAATATAAATATAAAATCACAAAAAGAAAAATAATCATAAAATTACTTGAACAGCACATATAGAAAGATAATTATAAATTCGTGAAATGTTCATGCCTCATTTCATTACAGATGATGATTCTATATTATATTAATATCTCCCTAAATTATGCGATCTGAAGTTTTGAGAGCTCTCTCCCATCTCACAGCCATCACAGTGAGCAGAAATGTCATCAAAATGATTTAAAAAAATTAAAAACAGCCATTTAATGAGTTTCTGTTTTCATAATACATGCATATGATAGGAATTAGCCTATCACACAAACAAGAGTCCTGTTTTTTCCCCCAAATATCTGAACCATCACAAATGTACAATAAACTACAACTTACTGAACTTTCAGACACAAAATTCCATTTTGCTCCATCAGAAAGAAAACAGAACAAACAGCAGAGCCTTTGCGTCTCTGAGCAACACAGTGTTTTGTTCCTCAGCCTTACACGGCCCATAAATGATTAAATAAAGATATAAGGAACAATCAACTAAAGTTAAATGAATCAGCATTTTAAACGAATCAGTTGATTCAACTCACTCATTACGACAGTCTCTTGCCTACTGGCGGTTTCATATTTTAAAAAGTAGCTTATTTTTGCAGTCATTTACTACATTTAAATGTTATATTTAAACTTTTCATAATTTATGCATAAACCATTTATGGATTTTGATGATAGTAATTTCATTTGATTGTTAATAGCCAACTTACCTATTAAATAAGAACCAAACAAAAGATAAAACAAAAACAAAAAAAAAAAAAACTAAAAAATAAAAATATAATATATTATATATGTGTGTGTCAATGTTATTTCAGAGTTTCTGTGTGTGTGTGTGTCAATGTTATTTCAGGGTTTTTGTTCGCTCATCTTAGAGAACACATCTTGCTTATTGTAATATAATGATTATTTAATATTTTACATTATAATATATCTAAACTTTGATATAGGCTAGACATGTTGCATACTATGAACCTCAAAGTATATATGATTATTTAATATTTTACATTATAATATATTACATATAATCTATGTAACCAAAGCTGGTTACAATCAGTATACATGGTAAATTGTAACACATATAATCTATGTAACCAAAGCTGGTTACAATCAGTATACATGGTAAATTGTAACACATTTACCCAGCAAGTGCACAATTGATCCACAGTAATCAGGGCTATATGACAACACTGCAGGTTGATGTGGCACAGTAATGCATTTGGCATTGTATACATTACAAATATGTCATAGTTGAAGATCAACTTTTGCTCTGTTGGTGTTATTTAACATGTTCCATTGCACCATTTTGGCAACTTCATGACACAAAACAAATGCTTTTATTAAAACATATAAATAAATAAATACATAAATAAATAAAAATACATTGTGTTACTTGCAAATAATAATATATATAAAAGCAAATTATAATTTAAATAAAATTTAAGGGTGGTTAATTTTTTTTATTTTAAGTCATTTCGAGAGATTTAAGGCATTCCTTTTTCAGCAAAATGAAGCAACTATAAGAATTCTAGAGTAAGGCACACATACACATACACACACACACACACACACACACCAAAATACAATACCCATTCTAAAGTAAGGCACACATACATATACATACACACACACACACACAATAAGAATTCTAAAGTAAGACACACATACATATATACATACACACACACACATATAAGAATTCTAGAGTAAGGCACATATACATATACATACACACACACACACACACACACACACACACACACACACACACACACACACACAAAATGTATTACACACGTTTACCTCATAAACCTTTCTTATGTCTCAAAAGTCAAGAAACAGCTTCTTTAAATCAATAAACAGATAAAAACATATTAAAATAAATTAACATTATGATGCTTAACAGCTAATAAATGCACATCAAAGAAGTAGAAATGGAGGTGATTCATTCATATAATGTTGAATGCACTTATTACAGTTTTTAAAAACTGCCTATACTAAAACTATGGCTCCATTTCTCAAAATTCGACACACAAATCCACAAAACACACACACACAAAGCATCACACATATTTTGCAAAAGCAAGCATTTAATTCAAAACTAGTTTAACTCTTCTGAAAATTGCATTTTTGTGTAGTAACTGTACACACAAACATAAAATAATTAGCCACATACATGCCAAACTACACACAGATGTGAAAAATGTAAAACTCTTGTCAAGTCTCTTTTGCTTGTTCCGAATGGAGTGGAGTGCACAGGAGTTTGTCAGCAATGAATATGCACAAATACACCAGTTGAATGTACAACTGATGAATTTTACACAGTTATGCAACTGAACTGAATCAATACTAAACTGACTTGAGCTGTATAATGACACTATTGACTTGTTAAGAGCTGCTTTACAGCAGAATTAAAATTTGATACTATTGTGAAGCTGCTGTAAAACAATCTATATTGCATAAAGCGCTTTAGAAATAAAGTTGTCTTTCTGACTTGGCTTGTATGCATATTCAGTGTGTATGTATGCATACACACACATAGTACATAATCATATATATATATGTATATATATATATATATATATATATATATATATATATATATATATATATATATATATATAAACAGAAATGTAATTGAATGATGTGTGTAATGCTGTGTTTAGAGATTTGAAGGGTGTAGGTCATCAGTAAATGAGTCATTCAAATAAAATTCATTCCCAAACAAAACAAAAGATATATATATAGAATGAATTATGTAATGTAATGCTGTGTTTAGAGATTTAAAGTGCTTGTAGTTACGCCAGACTATTTATAAAAAACAATAAAATAATTAAATATAAACCACATACAATACAATACAATATTTATTTATAAAGCACATTTAAAAAACAACCAAGGCTGACCAAAGTGCTGTACATAGCAGAGAATAAAATGCAGAGCAGTACAGGACAAAAGAAACAACTAAAAAAGTAAAACAAAAGAAAAAATAAGCAGTAATCGTATCAGAGTCAATAAGCATGAAAAGCAAGAGAAAACAAAAAAGTCTTTAAAGAAGATTTGAAGATGGAAACTGAGAGAGCCAGTCTGATATAGAGAGGCAGACTGTTCCAAAATTTTGGACCTGCAGCCGCAAAAGCACGGTCATCTCGTTTTTTAAGCCTGGATCTAGGCACGATGAGAAGGCAGTGATCGCTGGATCTCAAAGTACGAGAAGGAGTGTACGGACAGAGCAGATCAGTCAGGTACTGAGGGGCCAAACTGTTAAGAGCTTTATACACAAAAAGTAAAATTTTAAAATCAATTCTAAATTTAACAGGTAGCCAATGGAGTTTGAATAAAATAGGGATGATAGACTCATACTTGCGTGTCCCAGTGAGGAGTCTAGCTGCTGCGTTTTGCACTAGCTGTAGGCGAGAGAGAGAGAAGACTGAGATAGACCAAAGTAAAGTGAATTACAGTAGTCTAATCATGATGTTACGAATGCGTGAATCACTATTTGAAGATTACACTGAGTTAAAAACGGTTTGACTTTAGAGAGTTGGCGGAGCTGAAAAAAGCATGACTTTACAACAGCACTGATCTGTTTCTCAAATTTTAAGTTGTGGTCAAACAGAAAGCCCAGATTTCTTGCACAGTGGGTTTCATATGGTGCGAGAGAACCACGCTCAACATCAAACACACAGTTTTCCTTGGGGCCCGAAGATAATTATTTCAGTTTTATTTTCATTTAGGTTTAAAAAGTTACTTGAAAGCCAGAGTTTAAGATCACTTAAACAGGCAAACAAGGGTTTGTAGACCATTTTTATCGTTATGTTTTAAAGGAAAAATAAACCTGAGTATCGTCGGCATACAGATAGAAGGATACTTCATATTTATTAAAGATGGAAGCCAGAGGTAACAGATAAAGAATAAACAATATGGGGCCGAGGATTGATCCCTGTGGAACTCCGCAGTTCAGAGGTACACTAGTGGAGGATTGATGACCAATACGGACACTGAAACATCTATTGTTCAGGTAAGAGCGGAACCACTGCAAGACAACGCCTCGAAAGCCCACGGATGTCTCCAGACGACGCAACAGAACCTCATGGTCAACTAAGTCAAATGCAGAACTCAAATCTAATAAGACTAAGGCCATTGATTTCCCAGAGTCAGTTTCAGTGAAAATATCACTTGACACTCTTAAAAGAGCAGATTCAGTACTTTGTAGAGCTTTAAAACCAGATTGAAATGTTTCATGGAGAGAATTTGCGGATAAGTATGATTGTAATTGAATTAGACCTGGTCTAAAGATTAGATATATGAGTGAATGTTTTCACTGAGTGGGGTTCAAGTAGCCTATACCACTTTTAGTGTCTAAGCAATTTTTAAAAACTGTAATAAATAGCATAGGCTACTATATCAATTGGTAAATGAATAGTTAACTGGTTGAAAACGTGAAAGCGTTACCCATTTGTAATTTGAATAAAATCCACAGACTTTGCCATATAACCCCTAAATGTGCTGTACACGCAGTGTGTGTGTGTGTGTGTGTGTGACTGAGCACACTTGTTCAGTGTGGGCTGTGCGGCTTTAAAGTGCTCGCTCCATGATGCCTTGCGGTGTCCCGCTAGCGCTCACTCTATTTACTCGCTTGAGAGCAGAGCTGCTGCTGCTGCTGCTGATGTAACGGGCCACATTCAACTTCAGCGAGCGGACCCTCCTTACCAGACTACATTTACGGACATCTTCTGAAAGCAGTCTTTACTAAACATTAAAGGGAAAACCACATCATCTGCTTAAATCTCGGTTCTGCTCTGGCGGAGCTAAGTGGACCCGGACTGAGGATTGTAGCGGTCAGGGACTGCAGACACACGCAGGTACAGAAATGATTTTAAATAAACGTCTCCGCACCGTGTTTTGGACCGTCGGGAAGGGCGACATGTATTTCATGTGTTTTCATGGGGCATCTTTAATAGTTGTGACGGGACGCGTTACATGAACGCGCTGGAGAACAGACGCATGACATGAGACGATGTGCAGTCAATGTCAGGGCTTTATCACCAGCCCAGATCTACTGATATGCGTTTCAACGGGTTAAATGACTAAATGATGGTCAGTGTTTTCCATCAGATCGGCAGCAGGCCTGCAGCCCCTCCTAAACTTACAAACACACAGCTCTGCATCCCATAAACACTAACTACGTCTAGAGGTTTGACATAATAAGGGACTTGGGCTAGTTGTCACAGTGGTTGTATCTGGGTGTTCATAAGGTTTTGAATCAAAATGTGTTAAGCTATTTAATGGTATGGTCCATTGTCACTTACCCCATATAGTGGTACAACATGCCCCTCTGTTGGGTATTTGTGTGAACCTTAAGTTATGTGCCTATACAGAAATTGCTTTCAAAAGCATTCACTGGAGTAAAAGTGCCAAAACTAGCCCTGGTCTCACTGTTAATATTCTTAAGATCAGTAGTGTACGTGTAAGTATGTACAGTGAAAAAAACTGAATCAGTTTCCTGATTTTCTTATTAATAGATAGTACTGTCTTTGTTAAGCTGGCTTGATTACATAAACCGACTATCGGGACTTAGACAAGAATATGCAGTAGAGGCCAAACTCTTGCCTTTGTTATTAAGGTAATGTGCTTTACAGCAGGTTTGAATTTCTGTTTATCTGCATCAGATTTAAATGTCCTACATGTCCACTCCCTCGATTTTACTGACAATTATGATAAATTCACCCCACTTTTGCTTGCACACTCTGTGTGTAAAACTAAAGGGTGCCTTCATACTAAACCTGTTGTTTGTTAGGGAAACGGGTCCTAGACCACATTCCAGAAGCATCTTCACATTATGATGATCTAGAACAAATTCAAGAGTGCTTCAGAGATAACCAAGTGAATATTTAATGAAAAAAATTGCTTATTTATTGCTCAAAATTAAACTATGTTGAAATATTTAGTTCATTACTTAAATTTCAACATACTTCTTTCAACCACTCCTTCAGACGTAGGAGGCAGGGCAAGGCCAATCAAAAATAGACCAGACAGAGTCATCTTAGTAGCCAGGATATTGTGCAAACACAGGATTTGTATGTGCATTTTTTAGCTGTCGGACACCACCATCCTCTGCCTTACTCATAGATCTGTTTACACATGCCTCATTCACAGAACTGACTCGCTCTCAACCAATTATACATACCTCAGCCGCTCATTACAAACGCTCTCATATGACAACAGCTGGCTCATCAAACACCCACTGATCAAATCTGCTGATCGTGGATAACATGAACGTGCTAAATAACTCCAGCGCAAGACCTACCGGAGGAAAAGAGAAGAAAGTGATTGAGGGCTGAGGAGAGCAGGAAAGCCGAGTGAAGACTGAGTAGACAGCAGTACAGAGGTAGTGAGATGGAACTGTGATGAGAGGATGGAAATGTAATATTATGAATAAATGCATGGCAATGCAGATCAGGATCTGATGTAGGCTGCAGAAATCTTTTGATGGGTTACCGGTATGCAGACGAGATCTACATCCAGAGATTTCCAGTTCTACTCATTGATAGTTTATAAAATGCTGAAAATGTTTGGTCTGTGCGTACAGTATGCGTGTAACCACATGACTGTGTGAATGAATGAAGTTCAGGGTCTCTCAGGAACTTAATTAAACCATCCCTGCATTTCTAATAAGAGTGCATGTCATAGTTCACAGACAGTTCACTTCCCTCTTTTGAACCCACACTGTCCAACTCAAGGAAATTAAGAGTTTTTCTGCTGTGCAATAAGAAAACAATGGCAGAGAAAGAGAGAAAATCACCTTTTTACATGTACGTTAGGGTATGTGCACAATGAAAACAGAATAACATACAAACTAAACACAAAAAAACCGATTCTCAAAACTTCACACAATCTAAACCAGTGTTTCTCAACTGGTTTGGCCATGGGACCCACATTTTCCCATATATATATTTTTTCTTCCAAAAAAGAAAAGGATAAGACAGAACAACAACAAATTATTGTAGACTGAACATCTAAATAATTGGTGCTCTAAGTGTCACCTCAAATTGTGTTGTGGAGAGGTGTGCTTTTACTTATCTGAGCCAGATTGAACCAGAGCACATAAGTAACCACATAGAAACACAACTCCGAATTTGAAACCACTCCGAACACCTTATACTAGTAGTGCACTGGCAACAACTACAACACCCTGGCATTGTGGTAGTGAGTTTTTTCCTACGTGCAAGCATTCAGAAAATGTAAAAATCTAGTTTTTAAGGGTTGTTTAAACATACAGATTTTTTTATTTTGTTTAAATAACCTTAATTAAACTTTGTTGAACTGCATGGTATGCATATGTCCAGCGTCCCTTCCCCCACATTGTTGTGTGTGATAAAGCCACTTACTGTGACATACTTACCTCAGACTAAAGTTACTTTGAGTTAATGAATGGGGTTTCTCATCCTCAAAAGAGGCTGTACCGACAAACAATTTTATTTTAAATGGTTTTAATTCAGTGTCAGTTTGTGACCCATTGGTGCGTTGTTCAGCTGGGAACCCCTGACAGGACAAAGTTATACAGTAGGACATGGACAAAAGTTAAAATAAAGAGATTGTTCCTTAATTGCTAGTGATTGTTAGTTCCCAGGCCGGTCACAGCCGGCCATGTGAGAGATTCACAAAGCTGCGAAAGCATCACTATGGAGATGGATTGTTTGTGTCCAGTCATGCTGTGAGGCCTGCAGGGGTGGGCATCTCTCCAGTGGACCTTTGTGTTTGTCTGGACCCTTGTTAGAACAGCCCCCCACTACAGTCCACAAACACCGTTAGGGTCCTGAGGAGTTTTTCAAGTGCTGTAGATAAAACTCCCAAGAATTACAGTGAATAAAATGCTAGACAGTGGAACAAGCTTTCATCTCAAAATGTGTCTCTGAAACAGCAGACCTGTTGAAAGATCTGGAATATGTTGTACCGACCATAGTCAAGGTAGACACCAAGTTTAATTTGACTTAAGTTTTTGATGAATAAACAATTGACACTATATTATACAACAGATCAACATATTGAAAAGAACTGTACTGCCAACCTTCACCTCTCAGTTTCAATTCGTGCCAACAAATATGACAGCTACCCCGAGTAGTCTTATTCAAAAGCACTGAGTTAGTATAGCAGAATAGATGCACAACATTGACATGACAGAGCATGTGAGAGCACTACAGCATGCAGGGACCGTTACACCCAACAGGGTTACTGTTGCATACAGCCATATGTGCTGTACCGATCTGTGTTTACAGACATCAGACATGTGAGTCGACTGGAATGTGAGTTTAGTGTTACGTGGTACATCTCCTTTAGCAGCTGTCTTGGCTGTACCTTACACCGACAGGCCGCCAAAACCTTGAGTCTGTTAAATTTAGCCCCAGGTCATGGAGCTGAAGCTCGTCTGGAGCAGATGCCTGTATCGTGTATATGAAGTTAAACACAGATTCTGCAGCTGACACATAATACTGTTGGGGGTAGGGCTTTGATGCAGTGTTTAAGACATACAAGAAAACAACACTACCTAACTGTATGCTGCTTTTCTGAACGGGTAGGACTGAAATGAATTAACAAGCTTGTGAGAGATTTCTAAAGCAGAAGTGAATTATTACACTTCCTGGCCTGATGTCTCTGCCCAAGAGAGACCGATTAGAACATGATGTCAGAGTATCAAAACACACACCAGGACAGAATTAAAGCAATATATTTAGAAAATGTGAGTGATGCTTGCACATGCAAAAGCTAGGATGTTGTGGGTGGTTGCTAAGCAGTTCTAAGTTGTTTTAAGTGCATTTCAAGGTGGTTACTAGGGTGTTCCTTGCAGTTGCTATAGATGGTTGCATACTGGCCCAACCCAACCCTCTGTCTCTGTTATTCTTGCTTGGATACCTCCTTCAATTTGGGATTTTTTTTCATATCATCCACCAGGTAATCCAATCAATTAAGTCTAACATGAAATGGAAATTTACCCTATTTTGTAAGTGTATCTTATTCACCTGTGACATCCTCTTTTCTAGTCTAGAGGATTTGTGGAAGGCGTAACAAAAAAAAAGTAAATTAAAATGGATTAAAGTAATGATTCGCCTTGGCTGGACTTCTCCAATCATTTAGTTCACTTAAACCCATTTCTTTTTTACGATATACTATAAGCTTGCATTCAGATCTGCCTCCATCCAATCAGCAACTGATGGACAGAACCCCCTGTCCTACATTTCTAAATCTTTTTCCTTTTCAATTCAATTCAATTCACTCGGATGTACATCACAATACGGAAGAAGAGATGTTTCTACTGTCTTTACATCACAACTTTAAAACATTATAGAGCACCCTTCCTCAACAGGTTTCACATTATGAGGTATTTTAATATCCATAGCACACATTTAGGAATGATATCTGTGCAATAAGGGTTAGGGGTTTGCTGAAACTGCATTTTTGTAGTGTTGACATACTGATTGCACTATGCTGATATCCAGTTAACATGGATATCTGCTGGGTGTTAGATGGCATATCAAGATATTGCCCACTGCCCATCAGACAGGCATCAGTCTATACAAAAGTTTTCCTTACCAATGATATGAAGTAAATAAAACTTGCACAAGAATAAATAAATTGAGAATTGGGAGTTTGAAACATATATTGTGTCTGGTATTTGTGTTAACATGCATAACAATCCTTAAGAGAACAACAGGATAACAAAAAAGGCCAAATCACAGTGCAGTAAGTGAAAATTCATTTGTGAACCGGATTTGAGGATAATATCAAATCAGGGCTTCTGTGAGCAAGCTGGGAGTAAAACTTTAGAACTGCAACACCCTCCCTACATGAGGAGCTAAAGATGCCGTCTGCCAGACCGACACTATGGATGGAGTATCATAAAGAACCAAGTGCTAGTAAGGTCACTGTTATTAAAGAAGGCTCTGAATACAGAGAGGTATTTGTAGTTAAATCATTTCTTATGTAAGTGGAATTAGCACAAACTGTTCTTTGGTCTTTCAAGCAGTGATAAGAGCAGCATGCAGACCAGAGAGCTAGTAACGGGTGCCTGCAGAGGTGAGGAATGACATCATCCAGATGAGAGGCATGGAGCTGAAGGTATGGGTGGATGGAGTGCAGCGCATCGTTTGCGGGGTCACAGAAGTCACTACATGTCAAGAGGTTGTCATCGCTTTGGCCCAAGCAATAGGTGAGACACTAAATTTAATGTAGAACACAATGTGCCCTTATCATCTGTATAGACATATTTAGACCCAAATAGGGTTTTGGTCACTTTTACATACTCTAAACACAAACTGGCTGGTGAATATCTTGTACCACAATGGTACCATTTTTAACATAACTTTTTTTTTTTTTTTTGCATGTTCCCTTCCAAGCTCCTTCCTCCTTTGTTCCTCATTTCTTCTGCTTCTGTTTTTCACACAACATAACTCTCACTATGGTTGTCTCCTTGACAACAAGCCCTCTTTGAGATCAGAGATTGGAGCAGTGAAATGCAGTATTGTCCCTTCTAGTCTCTGAGTTCTACCCTGATCACCCCATACTAGGAAAAAATGAGACCGTGTCCTATTCCATTATTTCATGTATAAGTGCAGTCTCTGTGCCACTGAGGCGCCTGATCTCTGGTGAATGTCGGATGAATTTCCTTTGGAAAGTTAAATCTTTGTGTCATCATAGCTTGCATGTCTGCTTGCTTCTCTGTTTAGCCATACACAGTTTTATTAAAGCTGAAGTGTGTAGTATGTTAAAATATTTTAGTCTAACTATATGTAAGTCATTCATAGGTTAATTTTCCAAGAGCATAAAGGAAATGGCTTTGCTAATGAACAATGCTGTGTTTGTTTGAATATCCTGACAAAGTAACAGAGGCTCAACCAGTGGCCTGATTTTGGAGCGGGACTACTTGTTTGGCTGACTATTGACAGATTGGGGGAATGTTTGAGAAACTTGTTCGAATACAATCATTATTTTTGTAGTTCAGATTTTTTGACGCTAAAGCAGATATTACACTTCAACTTTAACTGAAACTAGAAGCTATAACTGGCAGTACAGAGCAAATTACACATTTTATTAAATATCTAAAGCAATGATAATGTAAAAGTATTGTATTTGCAGGGCGGACTGGTCGCTACACACTGATTGAAAAATGGCGCGAGACAGAGAGGCACCTGGCTCCCCATGAGAATCCTGTAGTTTCTCTGAATAAGTGGGGTCAGTACGCTAGTGATGTGCAGTTGGTGCTTCAACGTACTGGCCCATCTCTGAGTGAGCGCCCCACCTCAGACACCTCTGCAAGAGCCCCTGAGCGCAGCTTATATCGCCAAAGTCTCCCTCCCATGGCAAAGCTCCGGCCCACAGCCCACGACCGTTCTCTTAAACGTCGTGAACCAAAACGCAAGTCCCTCACTTTTACCAGTGGTGCCAAGGGGTTACGTGACATCTTCGGGAAGAATCGTGAGGGTGAGACCAAGCAGAGAACTGTAAACACAATCCGCAGCAGCACTCCGGCCCCTACACAGGAGCTGTCCTGCCTGGTGCAGTTGCAGAAGGACAAGTTGCGCATCCTAGAGCAGAAACTGCAATGCTGTGAAACTGAGTTGCAGCAGCAATTGACGGATGAAGAAGAAGAAGAGCTGATCAAACTAGAGCAGCAGGTCCGTAGGAATGAGGCGGAGATGAAGGAGCATGAATTCTGGGAGAATGAGCTGAAGATTGAGCAGGACAATGAGAGGCAACTTCGTGAGCAACTGCAGGAACTGCGCAGCCGTGTACAGGAGTGCGAGGAACAACTGGGAGAGTACCTGGCACGTATTCAGTGCATGGAAGCAGGGCTGGAGGCAGAGCGCCTGCAGCAAGAGCTGATGGAGACACGGCTAGCGGATGAAATGGAGGTCCGGTCGCGACTGGATAAGGCTCGTGCCGAGCTGGACATGCAAGTTCAGCAGGCTGCAAGACTGGAGAGCAGCTGCAGAGCTGTGGAGCTCTCACTTGGCCAGTCAAACATTAGACTACAGGTAAGATCGCCTGAAGGAACTAAACTAACTTTCACTTAAACTAACAGTTGAAAGTGATAAGAATTTGCTTGCTTTCACAAGCAGATCTTTTGTTTTGGACCAAATCTATTTGACATCAAGTCTGGTTGATTTGTTTAGTGTGAAGTTGTTCTCCAAAATCACATTAAATAAATTACATCAAATTCCACTTATATCACCAGTAGTACCAGTTATACCCTTAAAACACTCTAGAGTAGGAGCTAATCTGGTTCTCGAAAAAGGCAGTCCGGTACTAAAATCGCACCCAGTTCTGACGGTGCGAAAACTCCCAAATGTGGGTAGCTCCACAATTAGTTCTGGTACTATGAAAAGGGTCCTGCGGTGCGAAAGGCCCTTATCTTGCAAAGTTTAGCTCAAATCCTAATCAAACCCTCCTGAACCAGGTCTTCAGGATTAATAAAACTTCCAGGCAAGTGTGTTGGTTGGTGCAGGTTGGATCTAAACTCTGCAGGACATTGGTCCTCCAGTAGCAGGATTGGACAATCCTGTCATAGCTGTTCCATCAGAGAGCAGAATACAGTCTTTGCATCTCCTGCAGTGCATCCATGTAGGATATACTCAAGTGCTATTCTGTGCATATAAAGTTTTGGTAGTAAATCCAATGTTCTCTAACCAAGTGTGACAACAACCTTTGAAGCAAAGTGCTAATGAATAGCCAGTACTTTGTTCCATACAGTACAAGCATGGCTCTGCTGAAATCGTGTGAACTGCAGCTGTTTATTTTGGACTCTTTGTTCAACAATGCTACTAATCGGCTTTGCAGCATGTTAAGGGAGCCGGGGGTCGAGGTGGGGGTGGCTGTGTGGGGGGGGTTGTAATGGTCACGGATATTATGTAAAAGATCTTTGCCAGAGCTTACAGATGAAGTGAAGGAGCAGGATGTCCCAGTATAGTTTGTATTCACCAGGAATACATAACCATTACATAACACAGATACATTTGTATTAAGAGCACTAAATTCTCTCTGGGCTGTCGAAGTAACAAATGATAGTAAGGCAGGTTTTGGAGCACACTCTTTTGGCCCCCCTCTTTCTTTAAAAAAATGTGAACATAGTAAGATATAAGGAATTTGTCTGTTTTGGTGGTTATAATTTTTTAAACCTCTGATTGTTTCATTTAGGAGAGAGAGCAGGAACTGGAACAGTTAACTAAGGAGCTGAGGCAGGTGAACCTTCAACAGTTTATTCAACAGACTGGCACCAAAGTTACAGTTCTTCCAGCAGACCCTGGTGAGGAGGAAGCTAACACAGGTACAAACACAGGCATACTTTTTGTTCTTCATTTAACCTAATGTAACCTACCTATAACGTGTGTTTCTAAACTCTAAAACACAATGTGTCAATTTTAAAGTGTACTTTACAGGTTAAGTCACTCTTTTTTTTTTTATCTGTGTAGAGTCAGAAAATCAGTCTGGATCTCTGAAGCGGCTTGGATCAGCTCGACAACTTCCCGCTGACCTACGAGCTCTGCAGAGCCCGCTGAACACGACCTTTAACCCAGAAGGCATCTACGTCTGATTTTGCACCTGGCTTCAACATTTAAACAAAATCTGCACTTCCTATATGACTCCATATCACCATGAACATTTCCTTTGGAGAAATCATACTTACTGGAATTACAGTAGTGTATGTTGTTTGCTTGTTTACAGATTCATCAACAAGCAGCGAGTGCTTTTAATGGTGATGATTGCTTCCTCTCGATGGCTGTTTGACTAATGCAACCCAATCAGTGCTTTCTTCAAATCCTACAAAGACATCTCCAGCTGAATGTATGCTCACTTTCACTGGACCCAAAAGCGCAGTAAGGCTTTGAATATGTCTTGAACATGGCAACTACTGAACTCATACAGAAAAACAGACAGAATACATGCTGCCTCAGCCTATGTTCAATCCATCAACCTTCTGGTGCAATGCAGCATCATGATGTCTTTCATTTCTAGAATGTTTCTGAATCTCCAGGTAAACCTCATACTCGATGCGTTTATGCAAGCAGCAGGAATTTGAGGGAGATGCAAAGAGAGGATGATAAATTATGCAGTTTATATTTTATGGCTCATAGTCGTGATGAAAGCTCAAAGAAAAGGGGTGGTGTTTCACCTTAGTTTGCACTTTATTGGCCAAAACATCTGCTGTGGAATTTTACTGAAATCTTAAAAGCTGAAGAATCATTTCCTGCATTTGTTCGCACTAATCAGGACAACAGGTGCATGCGATATTTTAAAACTATGTGAGAGCGAGTAAGAGGTGTTTTTGCATGAAAGCAGCTTGTGGCAAGTGAAATTTGTTACCTTTTAAAATGAAGCAAATGAACCTGGTTTTGTGATGAATAGCTACATTTTAAATAGAATCCTTTTAAATTATGCAAGTACATTGTAGTTACTCACAAGTCGTAATGAGTAGCTTAGATCAATGTGTTCTTCTTAAGCTTTCAAGTGAACCTTTTGGCCAATAAATGCATTTTATTTCTGACACAGAATAGTTTTATTTTTTTATTTAGTTGATCTCACTAAAATCCTTATATAGAGTTGTCTTTTTTCCACATACTAGCAAATATCACAGCAGTTCCATATATTTTAAGCAAATCTTTAGTGTTTTTACTAGTTTTTAGAACTTTATTTCTTATCAAACCAAAGTGTTCTGGAAGTCATTAATATCTGCATGAATGTAAAGGTTTGTAATTGTGCGTACATGCAAAAGGAAGCAGCTCCAAAATATTGTATTGACATTTTTTTTTTTTGTTTTAACTGTAGCAGCACCTGCTTCCCTAAAAGCTACATTCACACAGATACAGAAAGACATTTATTTTTACATTTAATATGGACATAAGCAAGGAGCTCTTGGAAGCGTCTGTAAGGAAGTGCTCATTTAGATTTGCTGTAGTAGCTTCTGGACTTGTTTTGACTTTTTTGTAAACTAATCAAGCTTACAGAATTTTTTTTTTTTCCTTGAAAATACTATTTTGCCAAAAGCGTAAATTTTAATGTGATGTTCATGGATGACTGAATCATTTAAACAAAAAAACAGGTTTGGTTTAAAGCTTTGCTTATAGTATCTATACATTAAAAGCAAAAACCCATCTCCTTCTACATTTATGGAGTATTTTATTTTTGGAGTAGTTTTGTGTGTATTTCACATAGAAGTGTTGCTCAGATGATCTGCAAAAGAGCATTTGGCTGACTTGAAGAACAAAGTCATCTCGGTGTGACGAGGGGAACGTTTCAGAAGCATGCCTTACTAAAAGAAAAAAAGTGTAAATAGCATATAGCAACATATCAATAAGTAGCAAAGAGGACTATTTTTAACAATGCACAGCACTCTCTAAACAGCTAAAATAAACAATGTTTATTTTTTAGCATTGTTAGGATGCATGCACTGACGTTCAGTTTTAAGCTTGTATGAGAGGCCTGAGGATCCACCTATGGCACTTAATACAGGTGTTATACTCAACTGGCTGTATTAAGGTGTAACATGGACTGCGCTAAATGCCTCTATAAATATCTGTGCAGTTGTAACAGGCTTGAGGTTTGGGACTGATGTGTGTGCATTAGAAATTAACAGTTTGTATTATATCGCCTGCTGCTATGCACACAGGTGTGACTAAAACATTAAGCTCAGCTGAAAGTTGTTAAGATCGGACAGCATCTTGGTTTGATATCTCTGGATCTCAAGTTTTAACCGTTAATGCAGTACCAAAATCCCTTTGGCCAACAGACTTCTATTTAGCTCTATTTTTAACCAATTGTGTTAATTAAACTACTTCCTTCTTGAGAAGTGTCAGATGCCTGGAAAACACATTGAAATGATTTATGTTGACATGTTTATCGAGCAGCATAAACTATTTATGCCATCAGTGGAAAAAGGTGCATTGACACTGTAAAAAAAATAATAATAAATTTGGAATAGAGCATTGCTGTTTACTGTCTTTTTTTTTTTTTTTTTTGGCTGTTGCAACCTAGAGCTCCTTTATGTTATTATATTATTATAACTGGTCAGTTGTGTTATTCTGTGTTCAGATACTTTTCAGTAGTTCAGATTTAGCCTGGCAGCTGTTACAAAAACAACCACAGAACTGGTCCTAAAAATATCAGAACAATCCCTGTCTCAGCTTAATGAGGATGTCCAGCTGGTTAAAGACCTGACTACGTTCAAACACCTTGATTTCCCTAATGGCTTCTTCCTTACAGAAGTCTGAGCTGCAGGCACTGAGAACATTGGATGGATTTTACTCAAATCTAATGACTGCAGGCTTCTCCAGTGCAGAGGTGGAGATTTCTGCTGAGAAAAGGAACACTGCATGCCAGGAATCAAATCCCACATAAACAATCAATTTCACCTCTACTCAATATGTGCACAGTCTGACAGCAAGCGTTAGGATCACATATATCAACACCAGATGCCTCGTCCACACAAGAGTCAAAAAACTCAACACTACCTTCCACCGTCCTTGGCAAAAATCCTCCCTTTTTCATCATTACAGAGTCAAAACACATCCAGCAAACATATTTTTGGAGCCTTTTTAGGTTTTACATGAGCTAGACTTCTGACTACCACCTGAAGTTAATGGCACATATATGGCATCTGTCCCACATGTTAAATAGGTGAGAGAAGATCCCAAAATGAGTTTTCATCCATGCAAAAATACAACTGCCTTTTGGTAGTGATAAAACATTTTACAAAGTGTATATGGTAGTTTTTAGCATTTCTTGCTATTTGTGTATACAGTTTGCATCGAAAGGTTTGTGAGCTGACCACCTAAGGAAGAGACTACATTTAGACTCTGTCCCAAATGGCACCCTTCATTTGATCTACTAGTTTTTCTTTATGGATGTCAATGGCCCTGTCCCAAATGTCACCCTAGGCCCTTGTAGTCTTCCTCAAAGTCCAGATTTTGTGAAATAATACTGCTTTGACTGCTTGGTAGAATGTCAGTGTGGGCCCAGATAAAGATAAAGGGCTGATGATGAGCACCTTTCTGAAACCTAAAAAGACAAATGGGACACTCTATGATCGTGTGGACACATGCTCATGTGGGCCATTGTGAGACCGCAACTGCACATGAAGTAAGCCATTTGGTACAGGGCTACCCCTTTTTCATTTTATGCTTCCAACGGGTGCCAATGTCAATGTGGCCACAATGAACGTTTGGCATTACATCCGCAAAATGTGGACTTGGATGAGGACCGTAGGGACAACAGTGTTGTGATGAACAACAGTTACCTTCCACAGATATTTCCAGAGGTAAGTGATTATGCTTTCTGAACATCCATGTAAAATAGAGGCAGGTAAATGAACTATGACAAAGAAAATTAGCATTAAACAAAGACATTTACATTGACCCACAAACATGAACATTAACGGAGTTTACAATTTCTTTATTCTGTCTCAGAATATTTCAGACTCTTTGTACAAACTTAAGCATATAAAAAAAACGTGTCCTTATAAAACATTGCCTTGCTTTTCTTGGTCTGGCGCAAAACCAGCATCCTGGCAAAAACATCATTTGATATCATGCCAAAGGTCACATCATATCCTCTCAACAAATCAATGATCCTGCAGAGATGAGAAGAGGCGTGTTCCACACATCATCTGGTGGCTTTTCCATTCTCATGAACATCCATCCTAACAAAAAATACACAGTGAGTAAACAAAAAAAAATGACTGATTAATGTGATCTCAGGGCACACAATGAGATAAAAAAATGAGGTCAACACACCCATTTTCTTCTTTCAGATGTTGGTAAAGCTCAGCCTTGCTATTCACTGAACTCAATCTTCCTGCAAACTCCTGATGCTTCCTAGAGTTGGCTTGAGTGATTCTATTGGTCCAAAGGGTGAGTAGAGACACAGGACCTGTAAAAGAAGAGACCATATTTGACAGCTGTTTCTACTTGTTATAGATCTGATTGGCTGCTGGACCTAATAATGTCACATTCTGACTTGCCTGTTTACGCACTTGGGATGACGACCTTTCTGACTCGAGTTGTAGCAGCTAATCCTGACCATAAAAAGATGGCGTGCTGTACAAGTAACTCGACTGTGCTGACGTAGCCAGTGCTTCTTTTACTAGCTTTCTCGTTAACGGGTGTCAGTGTTAAAAACATCATGAAGGTCCACACATAGGTACCTCAAGGTCTCAGTATCACATCACTTCCCACAAACACGTTTATCACCGTTGTAAAAACTGGAACCTGGAGCAGCTGCTGCATTTAGGCATTTATGTGTGTGTATTCTACTAGCAGAACATGTTGGTAATCACACACTGTATCTTGTAAAGCTAGGTTTAGGCTTTTAGACTGATCTTCAAATAAAACATGAATTTGAACCTTTCGATTTTTCTGGAGGCTGTTGTTCCTCTGTAGCTAAGCGAGGTTTCTTGTTCAAGGGCTCAGGAGAATCCGGTGAATCTTTGATGATCTCACATTCACTCTGTTCGTCCTTCTCTCGCTCCATTACTCCCTTCAGCCTGGAGGAGAAAAAGGACACATACATTAGAAACAGATCAGGAAATCAACGGTCATTAATCTACAAGCTGCGACTTGACAGTACAGTTAATATAAACGTCAGAATCAGAGTCACTAACACTAACCTCTCAGAGTCTGTTGTCCAGCCCTTCTCCTCTGTGTCCTTGCCATTTTTCTCGGTTTTATCCTCTTTGTCCTCTCTCTCTTTTGTCCTCTTGTCCTCTCTCTTTCTTCCCCTTTTTTTCCTTTCCTCCTCCTCGGGTGGTTTGCTCCGGCAAGCGCTGATACAGTCCAGCACTCGCTGGTGTCGCTCACTGGTGCCCACATGAGCCTTTACCAACGTCTCCAACTCATTCCACATGATTCGATACTGCTCATCACTATTTAGATAAAAACACCAGCATCAACATACACAGCAAACATGTATTCACTAATTACACTAAGAAGGTATATGCACATACACACATATGTCATTTCAAAATCAAATGAGCTTCCTATGTAGGCAGCATTGCTAGCTTAGCAATTTGCAATCTCCATTTCGGTTAATGTTCTGGAGGCAGCTGACTATGTGAGCAGCAGATAGCGAGGCAGCTCAGTAGGTTTTGGACCAAAGCCACACAGGAAGACAAATTGAAACCTTTAGATTGAAACTTGAGGTGATATTCTCACCGTTTGGGCCCTTTTCCTCTGGAGCCTGCAGTTGAGATGGGCAGAGGGTCACTCTTCCTCTCCATATCAACAAGATTATAGACGGTTTTCTGACAGGTCAGCACATCTTCATCTGTTAGAGTGTCCTTCACTATGAGGTTAGCTAACGGTACCACCTGAAATATACACACAAAAATTACCCAAAAACACACACACACACACACACAAAATAAAACCTTAAACAAGATCCCCTGAAAATTCATTCAAAACAGGATTTCACTGCAGAAAAGAAATCTTCTGATTAAGTGTTTAAGTATTAAGATAAATGGTTCTCAACCTTTTTTGACTTGAAGGCCACCCACTGGCCCCTAAATAATATCATATTAACCAAACTATATATTTATTAACCACAATTCATTTTGTGAATCAATTAGTTATTGGGGGGGGGGTAGAAATATGATTTCAGTTTATCTTGATTTGATTTAAGCATTTTAAGTTAGATTATTAAAATTAATATAAAAATTATCATGACTTATATAACAGAATACAGTAAGCCATCTTGCATCCTCCTTGAAAGTCTGAGGAGGCCCATAGTGATTGAGAACCATAGATTAAGATTGCGTCCCTCACCGCCTGCATGTTAAAGATGGTAGTCTGGGAGATGATCATTGGCCAGTATCGTGTGTGCCGTTCGAGTTGAAATTTGGCTCTCTCGACTGGAGTTCTGCATGCTGCATCTACCATTGATTCTGGGAATGGAGTCAGACGATTCTCACGCATAAACTCACCGAAGTCCTGCAGACAAATATTAACAAGATTTACTCTGCAGCCACACATGAAATATAAATGTATCCCTATACAATGCTGCATTTACACGGTTACATTTGCTGTAATTACGAGGTGACAATTTTCTACTAAGGTATCAACGTCCTCAAATTTGCAGTAGCTGCAAATTGGATCCATTTGTGGCTTTGCTGTAATGTACCTCGAAATGCTTCACCACTATAACTAAGTTTAAGCTCCTGTCATTTTGCTTATTAGTTTATAAAGCAAGTTGCAATTAAACATTTGTAGGATGGAACCTCCTAATTATGGTAATCAGGACATGACGGGAATGCAGCACAAGTCTAGGAGCTCAAGCAGCGCTCGTTGAGCTTACAGTGATGCGGTAATCAGTCACTCGTCCACCGCAACCCTCGCTGATGGAGGGTGGATCCTCCAGTGTGGAGCGTGTGCTGTTCAGAACATGCAGAAAGATTTCTCCTCCATGGCTGCTCAACATGTGACTGATGACCTTTGATCCTGACTTGCGAGGCTGCTCTAACAGCACAGAGCGACCTGAGAAGACACCAGACATAAGGTAAAAGATACATTTACTTCCATAGTTTTATATCACAGCCTCTTTGTCTCTTTTACCAAAAGTATTTACAAGTGAAACATATATTCAATAAGAAAAAATGAATGGTAGAACAAGGGATTGTGCACACACACACACCATTCAACAGGAAGTTGGTGAGGCAGGAAGATGGCCTGCTGTTCACGTCTACCGGAGAAATACGATAGGCCCCTGTACAGTAATGCAGTTCTGTAAAAAAAAAAGAGAAAATCAGGAATCTGTCATATGAAAGAAAGAACAGAACTTATCCCAGAGTTCCACTCACCTACACTGTTGGTGCGTGGAGTGCACCACTTTAGAGTGACTGTTTCCTTCAGCCCACTGTCTCTGCTGGTGCTTCCGGCCATATGCAAATCACCTACACATTAAACATGAGAGAAAGGGTTAAGAACAGTTGCTGTGTGTGGTCTAATGTCCAAATGCTTCATGCAGTGAAAAGAAGGCTGTGTTGAATTATTGATGCAAGAGACTGATCACTCACCACTCTTAATAAATTCAATATGTGCATCTCGATGGTGCAGAAGCTCAACGTCGTAATTTGCTGAAGTGTTAGCATGCTGCTCCTCCTTTACACACACACACAGATACACACACATAAGAAGCTGGGCCTCTACACTACTAACACACCACAATCTACTGCTGCTTTCATGTTTGAAGAGCACAGTTTATAACATTAACTGTGCCCTCACAGATCTGATGTCCACAAAGTCTCCCAGCTGGTTCTTATGCAGTCCAGATCAGAGGCTGTAAGCTACAAACAGAGCTTACGCACATTAAGAACAGGAGAAGACAGGAGAAGGACTGAGGGAAAACAGAGAAGGGTGGACTCCATGGAGTAGGACGTTTCATCCCTGGGGTCACTGGTCTCAAACACACATCCTAAAACTACTGTGTGTTTCTGCAGCTTTTAAGAACACAAGCGACCAGAACAAGAAATCACACTTTACATCCGGCCACACCCATCTAGGGCAAGATACATCACCCGGGAAAGAGAGAGAGAGAGAGCAAAAGCAAGAAAGAAATGTCTGGGGGCTGAAAGGGGTGCTAGAGGGATGGTTCTCTATCCAGCTGGGTGCTAATCATACAGATCTACACTCCTCGGAGAGCATGGATGTGCAGCATGAAATCTTTATAATTAATTATGTTAAAGTCAACATGAAATGGCATTCGCAACCCATTTAACTTTCCTAATGTGACAAGTTTTAAAGTGAAACTGATTATTCATAAAGGTAAAAACGGCGTGGGACCAGATTTTCTCTTTTATGAATTTATTAGATCATAAAAAGTGGATATCAATCACTGTGATCCAATTGAATTGGTTCTTTACAATCTATCAAAAACTTCAATGAATCAGTCGCTATGTAAAATAATGTGACTCACTTACTAAATAACAAATTATTGTGTCTATGAACAATTTTTGACAAAAATTATGTTAAATGTACTTCAGATTTCTGTTCAATTAAAAAATTATTTGGCAATAGACGGCTGAGAGCAATATATGCATAAGATTCCTTATCCATAAGATTCCTTATGATTTTAATTTATGCAAAGCATCTCATCTTATCCAAATGCAAACTTTTTTAATCTACTGTTATTTAACACTAACCAACAATAAATTACAGCACTGACTATTGGCAGGATTTTAGAAGGTCTGCAATACCTTCAAAAGTGATGAAAATTGATATTCCAACAAATTTTAATAAGACAAACATATTTCTTTTCTGTAATAATGTGCATAAGAAGACCAGGAATGTGCATTAAGAAAGTAAATAGGGTCAATTTTGATTTTATGTTGACTTTGATTTTACATTAAATGAATTAAATAAAAAACTTTTTTCATTAATTTATATTATATTGGACTGTAACCATTACAACAGTTAGATAGTAAAAGATAGTCACAAATGTATTAAGATGTGCTTTGGAAAAAGCTTTTAAAAGTAGTACAGGCTAATTAAATAAAAGCTCTTTAAAGCTCCCATTAATGATCAGAGATTAGCAAGAGCTGGATGAGAGGTGGGGGTGGGGTTTTGATCTGGAGAAGTGATAGAAGCTGTTGTAAAGTACTGACCTGCTCACACATATTTAATGTAGGCTAGCAAAACAAACAATAAACCATGAAAACAGCAGCTCTGTAAGCAACCAATACAGTGCAAAAAAGTGATGAAGAGAAGAGAGAGACAGGCAGAGAGGAAGTTGTTTGACAGTAAGCCTGACCTTCATGGGGATGTTTGTGATGGTGGTGGAGGCCAAATCAAAGTGCTGCTGAACCAGCACATTCAGTTTACCGGCTAGATACCGTCCAGCTCGCACACTGTGCACCTCACTGCTCAACACTGACGAGAGCTGCACACACACAACAGACAAAAAAGAGAAGAGTTTTCAATATAGTTTTTTATTTTTAAATACTTAAGTTTATTGCTGCTTTAATGCTTTAAAAGTAGAGCTGGGAATCAAAATGAATTTTCAAATACGTCTTTGTTTCATAAAACAAGCTGGTTGGAGCTGGTAGGTTTGTTTGAAAGCTCAGAACTCTATAAAGATTTTTTTTTTTAATGAAAATCACAATGAAAATTCTTTTTTTCATTTATGGCACTAATGAAGAGAAAGCTCCTACCTCTTTCTTTTGCCGATCCGAGACCAGAGTTTCTTCACCTTGAGGATAGATGTGGACCAGCACAAGCTCACACTGCTGAATTGGCATTAGTCTGTACAGTAAAAACACATTACAGTAAGAATATGAGCATGTTACTGGCATGACAATAAATATGACTCCAGAGATATCAGAACTGACCTGTCAGATCCTGCTGCCCTTTTGTTTTGCTCCTGAATGGTTTCCAGCACACAGTCCTCTAGCATTCTGACATGAGTATCACTAAAAGAAGACAACAGAGAAAGAAATTTGTAGTAGTACACTGGGGAAAAAAAACAAAACAGTTATTCAAATACGTTTTAAATATGCTTGCTCACCAAGGCTGCATTCATGTAATGAAAAATAGAGTAAAAACAGTAATACTGTTAATAAATGCAACTGTGATAGCAAAGCTACATTTTCAGCATCATTACTCCAGTCTTCAGTGTCACACGATGCTACAGATATCATTCTAATATGCTGATTTGGTGCTCAGAATGCATTTCTTATTATCAATGCTGAAAAAAAAGTTGCATTAAGTGCTGCTTAATGTGTATAAAAATATTTTAGTTCTCACCTTTTGGCATTGGTGAGACAGATAATGCGCCCCCTGTTGGCTACTCTGTCAGCTGTGTCCATCAGAGTGGTACGAGACTCATGCTGATATTCTGTGATCTTACACAGCGATTCCACAGCCGCCACCAGCCCGTGCAGGACACTGCAGCATTCAGGATCCTGACGAGGGTTTGGAGGCCCAACAGCTGCCAAAGCAGTCATCAGCTAACAAACACCACAGACATTCACTTACAGTGTTTCTTGATTGCTAACACACAATAACTGATTCATTTGGCTTAATTTTCAAGTTGGCCTGCAGGCTCATCTACAGTACTTACACATACAATATAATTACAGTACACAGTGGCAGTACTTTAGATGAGAGAACTTTCACTATTATATTTACAGTAAATACTGTAGCACATGTATCTGCACCCCTCTGTTTATGTTGTATATTGTAATTATCCACTGACTTGTAATATGATGCCTGATTCCCAAAAGGAGGTTTTTGTAACAGTGTTTTGAATTGATCTCACTAGTGCTCTCTAGGGAGGAAAGTAGTCTGTGTTTTTGTCAGGTTTGTGTCATCTGAGGCCAAAGATGGATTCTGATTAAAGGGAACATGTTTTTGACTGAAATATTTGATTTTGATCTGGAAGTCTGAAGTTTGTACAAATTGGTGTGTAGTTTCGAAATTTTGTTTATAATAGCGAGAAAATGGTTAATTGTTTCATAAATTGTGTGTTAGCAATTGAGCAAAACTGTAACACTATCTCAACACAATGCTCAGATTACTCTGGTACAAGAAGGGTGCCCCATACTGATGTGCAGAGTAACAGATGTGCGTCTCACCTCCTGTGTGTTCTGGTTCTCTTGCTTCCAGCTGTTCAAGATGTGAACCTCAGAATCGCTCACGATGTAGTTCACCTGAGAGATATTAAAGGAATAGTTCACCCACCAAAAATTGAATTCTCTCATTATTTACTTACCCACATTTCATTCTTAAATTTCATATGCTGTTTTTTTTTTTTTTTTCATGGAACATTAAAAAAAAGGACCATTTCTGAGTTGTTTCCATAGCAAACAGTTCATAGTAGGGCTGGGTTAACCTATATTGATTGTTAAAACCAACGATCAATCTTTTAGTCTATATGCTGATTTCTTCTGATTTCTCATTATTTATCGCATGCCTCCTATACAATAATTGCAATAAGTTTTGTTACTTTTGATATGAAAAAATCTCAGCTTTTAAATTCTGTTCAAGCAGCACGAAGCACACATAAACAGATCATAGTCTCCTTTTTACTACTAGTTACAGCAAGAAATAAAAATGAATGAATGTCAGAAGGTTTGTTGAAGGAAACAGTACAATTTACTGAAATGTATCAGTGTTTCAACCGTGGAAAGATGTCAATAAAACATTATATTTGTACAATGTATACATTGTAGAACTCTAGAGTGGAGCATTGTGCTAAAAATATACACTATACTCCATATTACTTAAAGGGATAGTTCACCCAAAAATGAAATTTTGATGTTTATCTGCTTACCCCCAGGGCATTAAAGATGTAGGTGACTTTGTTTCTTCAGTAGAACACAAACAGAGATTATTAACTCAAACCGTTGCAGTCTGTCAGTCATATAATGTAAGTGGATGGGAATCACAGCTTTGAGAGTCATAAAACATACACAAACAAAACCAAATTAAACACTGCAGCTCATGACGATACACTAATGTGTAAAGACACAAAACGATTGGTCTGTGCAAGAAACTGAACAGTATTTGTATTGTTTTTTACCTCTGATTTTCACAGCAATGTCCAAACGGTCTTGAGCGCATTCTCAACAGCGTGCGCCTGACGCATCGTCTTCTCGCTTTACGGCGGACCGATAATCTTTTTAGATATAGTGTGAATGGTCCATTTGAAAGATAAGTGGCGGTAATGCACTTATAAGTTTGCAATCCACCGTAAAACAAGAAGAAGAAGAGGACGTCTCAAGCGCAAGCTGAAGAAGAAGATGCTCTCAAGACAGTTCAGACATTGCGGTGAAAATCAGAGGTAAAAAACGATATAAATACTCTGTTCAGTTTCTTGCATAAACCGATGGTTTTGTGTCTTTACACATCAATGTATCATCACAAGCCACAGGGTTTAACTTGGTTTTGTTTGTGTGTGTTATATGACTCTCAAATCTGTGATTCCCATCCACTTACATTATATGACTGACAGACTGCAACGGTTTGAGTTAATAATATTTATTTGAGTTCTACTGAAGAAACAAAGTCACTTACATCGTGGATGCCCTGGGGGTAAGCAGATAAACATCAAATTTTATTTTTTTTGTGTGAACTATCCCTTTAACCTGTTAGTGATCTCATATATCTCATTATGTTTGAATTAATGTCTGTTTATGTTCATATTATGTGTTGTGTTTGACACTTGTTAATTTTTAACCTTTAATATTACAGTAATGTACCAGTTTTACACGTAGTTTACAGCACTGGTTGAGATTGCTTTCCTTCAGAAAAGAAATTTACATGTTTTACTTTAGTAAAGTTGACATACCTTATATCCAAATGAATCAGTTCTGAATCGACTCCAAATAGAACGAAGAGTGAATCGGAATCATATCGATTCGTGAAATCTGTGTCGATACTATTTAATAGTGACTACACCTATAAACAGCTCCAGTTTCCATACACTCACCAGTTTCTTGGTGGGGTAAACGTCGTACAGTATCCGGCAGTACTCCATGGAGCACTCAATCGCACACGTCCAGAGAGATTTGGACACTGGAGCCAGAGGAATCACACCCTGCGAGCGGCTCTTGGTCAGCATGTCACACTCAATCAGCTGCCGGCTGGACTCTGCCATGTACGGGCAGTGATCGACCACAAAGGCCGTCTTGTGTGAAACTGAGAAGATCCTCATCCTGGTCCTGCAGCACAGAGACTGTGGAAAATCAAATATGCACTTTAAATATATGACTATATGGCAGGAGTAACGTTAGCCAACCCTGCTCTGGAGATTTCTTTCCGGAACGAAAATGTATTTAGTGTTACAAAAGAAAAGATATAAGTAAAAAAGAGTTGACGAGGGTTATTTAATTAATCGTAATTATTGATACCATATCAATTGTTATTTTGTCACCTTTGTGTCACAGAAATGCAGCTAGCTTTAGCTTGCTAGCATCGCCTGCTAGTTTTTTCATCGATGGTAAATGCGCATTCAGTAAGACCACTCGCATAGAAAATGGTGGTATATAATTGTATTAGGAAAGCAATATATACCCAAAAACAAATGATAAGATGATCCAAAACAAAACAGAACAAGGCGGATTAGCAAACAACCTGTCAGAAGCAAAATAAAAGCGCACGGGACATAAAACGCCGTTACTCACTTCCGTCCGTCAGTGAAATCCGCCCTAAGAGCTCAAATAAAATGGTCCAAGTGCAAAGTGACATCTTGGGGACATGACTGACATATTAATTTCAGTCTAAGTAGTAAAAATACAATTATATTTAAATATTATAGATTTAATAAAGAAATATTTCCGTCTCAAATCTGCACTTTATGAGCACACAGTTGCACCGCCTTAAGGACAGCCCTGGTCACACTTTGTCTTCTTATGGCTGTTTATATATCATCATATCTTTGTTAATTATTATGTTACCTAATTCAATCACTGTACACTTCTTGCATTCATGCACACATGTCCAAAGACTCTTTTAGGGGGTACTGTATATGTGCAGTGTAGTGTGTTTCCAAATATATTCTTCAATACCTTAACCTCACATAATATTTCTTCTTTTTTATATGTACTCTTGAATCCTTTCTAATTTATGTTTAAAATATTCTGTTTATTTTTATATTTTGGTTAGCATTTGTGTTTAATTGAGTGCTGTAATTTTGCATTTTTATAATAGATCATGGAAGTGAAAAGTTTATTCTTGCTATTCTGAAGCTGTGACATGATAATATATTATATTATATATAATATATTAAATATAATATATAATAAATTAAATTTAATAGCCTTTATTAAGAAGAAAGTAGCATCAAATCTTATTAACATTCTTATATTCTGAATTTGTCACAAATATGAAAGATAAAAAAATAAGATATTTGTTTAAATTTGTAAAATAGTAAACCTTCAATTTGTAAATGTATATTTCCAGCTATGGAGTTTTCCAGTCTTTTATTTTAGCAAGAATATTATTACTAAAAATGAAGACTGTGAAAATTAATTTTTAGCCAGAAACCTATCGTTTTCCACATATTCCATTCTACTTCCATATAACTTATTGTAACACACATGTGACACAGAAAATCTGTACACCCTTCTGTTATATTTTAACAGCACTGGCTTTTTTCTCAAAGATAAATTCATGTTTTTTTTTTTTTTTTTTGCAAATTAAATTGGGTGATTTAGGTGAATGTACCCTAGTGAAAAACATTTACAAAAATATATTTGAAATACATTTATTTTGTAATAAGTATACCACAAACATGTTTACATATTTATGTGTTTAATAAAAATACCCTGCAATTGTACTTTTGGTATACTAAACTTAAATTACTTAAAGCATTCCAAATTTCAAAAAAAAAATTTCACCTTAAATCACTTGAAACATTTCTATAGTGCTGAGGTCCAACAAAAGATATACCTAAGTATATCTGATTGTGCTAAAGTGGAACCATTGCAAGTATACTTCAGGTAATCTTTAAATATCTTGCATTTAAAGACTGCTATTATACAGAGATCATACAATCCTTATTAATAGTGATATTAAAACATATTTTAGGCATAACATTAATAATTGTGCATTGTGCAATAAAGAAATACTCCAAATAAAGTTTAATTATAAATTTATATCAGTAAGTCTTAAGTGATATGTCAATAAATATGTCAATGGATTTGAAGTATACTTAGTATGAAATAAATGTATTTTAAATAAATTATGGATAAAGTTTTTTTTATAGTTTCTTCTTTTTTTTCTTTTTTTCGTCACAACAAAAGGTTAGGCAGGGCAGTTCTTAAAAGTTACATATGTGTATATAATCATTTATACACTATTGTGAATGTGTCTTGTGGTATCTGGTCCAGCACATCCCACAGATGCTCAGATAGATTGAAATTTGGAGGCCAAGGCAACACCTTGAACACTTTGTCATGTTCCTCAAACTGTTGGACAAATTCTGCAGTGTGCATTATCCTGCTAAAAAAAAGGCCATGAAGGGGTTTGTCTGCAACAATCTTAAGGTAGGCTGTTTGTGTCAAAGTAACATCCACATGAATGCCAGGACCCAAGGTTTCCCAGCAGAACATTGTCCAGGTCGTACCACATGCCTCCACCGTCCTACCCTTTTCCCAAAGTGCATCGTTCTGCTATCTCTTCCCCAGTTAAAAGATGCACACACCCAGCCATCCACTTGATCTAAAAGAGTGATTTATCAGATCACGCAATCCTTCTTCCATTGCACCATGATCCAGTTCTGATGCTCACATGCCCATTATACTGTAGGTGGTTTCGGTGGTCAACAGGGTTATCATGGGCTCTCTGACCGGTTTGTGCACTCTCAGAAAAAAAGGTCCAAAAACTGGGGCAGTACCTTTTCCAAATGTATGCTTTTGTACCTTTTAGTTACTAATATGTATCTTTACCATGTATCAGGTACCACACCAAAAAAGCCAGTGTACAATGAACTCAATTCAAGTCAAATTTAATACTACTCAAATGTATATATGACTCCCTTCATTTTGGAGTTAAAATAACACTTTCGAAAGTGTGAAATATGTACTTTATGTAAATATTACTCACAGGGTACATTTTAACACTGAAAGAGTTTATTTGCAAATCCAGCACTTCTGTTGGATAACAAATAAACTCTTATGGTGTTAAAATCCGATACCGATTAATTAATCGATAGTTTTTAAAATGGTTACTGAAAAAAATTACAATAGTGCTTTATTTAAAAAAAAAGTACGAATCATTAAAATAGTGCTTTATTTAAAAAAAAAAAGTACTGAACTATACTACTAGTAGTAATAATAATAATAATAATAATTGTAAATGTTGAAATTACCACACTCTAAATGATGTCCTAGTCAGTTCCGCATCACGAGTGAAAGGAAATGTCGTTGAGAAAAGTTTATGCACACACAGCAAATAAATATCATTATAAAACAATATGATATACCAAAACACATTTTATGAGTAAGATTAAACACTTTATTTTGCTGTTTTCCATCCTCATATGCGCTGCATCGCGAGCAAAGAACATTGCATCTGTGAAAAATATTTCAGATGGGTCAGGCGCACACACGAGCAAATGACCCGGATGTGACTAATAACACTCAACAGTATTAATAAGGGTAATACTATGTATTTACACCGGCCAGAGGGTGCTTTTTACACTAGCTAGTGTTAATCCTCTAAAGTTCAACACCACAACTTTAACATTTTACTCTAAAAGTCCTCAACACTAGGATTTCAACGCTGGATATTTTGCAGTGCATAATGTGCCCTTTAGGGTAAAAATGTTTTTTTTTTTTTTTTTTTTTTTTTTGCAGTTACGCAGCAGCACCATACGCCAAACTGCCATGCACTGTGTACACAGCAATTTGAGCATACAGTAGCTCTTCTGTAGCTCCACATGAGCTCTTGATGTTTAAACCTGCCGTCCCAGGTGCGTTTCCCAAAACCATATTTATATTGTTTGTTTTATTAATTATTATTATTTTGAATTTTATATTATATAATATATATATATATATATATATATATATATATATATATATATTATATATAATAAAAGCTCATTTTATATAATATATATATATATATATATATATATATAAAGTATAACAAATCAAGGGTAATTTGCTTGAATATATATAATATATTATAATATAACCTCACTATGACTTTAGGCCACACAAATTTTGCCATCATGGAAAGTATAACAAATCAAGGGTAATTTGCTTGAAGGTATTGACTGTCGTTTGCGTAGATTGTTCTATTTGTGAACAGCAAAGAGGTTACAGATACAGCCTCTGCTGAGAAAAAGAGGAAGGTTTGATTAGTCAAATATTAGTCATGCTTTGTGTTATCTTCATACAGCATAGCACCTTCCAGTCTAAAAAAAAAGTCTGTGTCACAACAGTCAGCTTTACTCTTTACCAATATTCAGAGGATTTCTTAAACTTTTTATCAGCCTTCTCTGGTAAGTACAGTTTGTCAATAAGACCTAAATGATAGTTTTAATATTTTCAGGTGTGTTGATTCTGATGATTTAGATTCTGTTCATTCATCTCTCCAAGACAAATATTTGTAATTTATACCTTTGATGAATTTATAAACCGACAGTAATTGTAATTATTATTTTTTGGGCTTCTGTTAGTCTGTCTTGTTTTGTCCTGCAATCATTTATCATCCTCATGTTGGCTTCTTCTGTAAGTTATATTAAAGGTGATTCATAGCTTTAGATCAGCTCAGGATTTACAGAGTTTATAAAATCATTAAAAGTTTGTATATTCGAAGAACTGAGGATATTGTTTGGCTAAAGAAAGTTATCTAGTTAAAAACAGTTCCAGCATTAAACTTTCTTTAATAATCTGTTTGATTATCTGAAAAGTTAACCATTCTTTTTGTTCTGTACACAAATTAAGGGCTTGTGCTGATGTAGAGAAGTTAGTTGTCACACCTTTTTCAGGCATATACATCAAAGTCTTGGCTATATAAAGCTTTAATGGCTTTTCAGCTACATTTAAGCAGTAAAGCATGTTTAAGGCTATAAATAAATAAATACATTGTTTACCCAACAGCTATACCATATCTGTAACTGTACTTTATTTTAAAAATAATATAAATTTTTAATATACACTTTCTATGAAGCCCATTCTTATAACACAAGGGTATTCTTAAGGCATTATAATAAATGCATAATGCATTATATATATATATATATATATATATATATATATATATATTATATATATATATAATATATATATAAGTTTATGAGTATAATTATTTATAACACACAATAAACATGTTGTTTCATCTCATAAATAATCATAACAACAATTATAATACATTATAAACTTACTTATTTGTGGTCATAAAGTTTATGAGTATAATTATTTATAACACACAATAAACACCACGTTAAATCCACTTAGTTTATAACGGATTATGAGTCTCATATCTTGACATTATTTATTTTTAAGTGTAAGATCCCAAAGAAAGAGAACAGGACACCACATTTCTCAAACTACTCTCCTCACTTATTTATGAACCCCCCTCTCCCTTTTCCCTCTTCTCCTCCACCAGGCTTATGTCACTGAAACTTTATCAAGTCTGTCTATATACTACGTATCACGTATCCTTCAGAAAGGATTTTAATTAAAGGGAGGAAAATAAACAAAAAGTAAGATGATGTTTTCAATCAACCATTAATGTTGATGTAAAATATGAAATGTAACTTCCTCCTTTCTGAGGTATCATCTTTGGCACATATTTGTGCAAAAACTTTTGCATCTTTTTTCTTTGAAAGCAAAGGTGAGTTTTTTGTTGTCAGTGCTCTCAAACTCAACGAAATGTCTCTTAATCACAAAAAGTGAGCGAGGAATGAGGGTGGCTCAGTTTATCCAGTGTTACAGGTTTCTTTCTTTTTTGGGCTCAATTTGCTGTTCACCTATAGGTTGATGCTCCTCACTGAATGAAGGGATGGACATCTGGACAGCAGAGAAAATAATTCTTCTTAGTATACTTCTAAAAATTAACAAAATAAAAGAAAAACATAAACTAAATTTAAGAAGAAAAATTTCAGACCTTATGATATTCATAATTTTGATATTAAGTATTTCTTACATGTTTGCATTATGTGTGTGTTGTAGGTGTTTGCTGTAGAGATTTCAACATCAGTCTGCCACAAAACATTCAAGCTCTCAGTGGATCCTGTGTGATCATAAAGTGCAGATTTAAGATTCAGGATGAATATGACAAAGACCTCACTGAAAGAGCTACAGGACTGTGGCTCAAAGACGGGACTGATTTGAACAACAATCTAGCGTTTAACTCAAGCACATCAAGCCAGAACTCCTTCATGAAAGGGAATATAACTGGAAATTTAAAAGACAAGAACTGTACCACTGTTTTTCATGACTTCAGATCAGATCACAGTGGTAAATATTACTTCAGGATTGAGGGTGAAGGTGGACTGAAATGGACCTACTATAAAAAAAAAGTTTCAATTCATGTGATTGGTAAGTAACTTCATGACTGGAAAATATTATAAACTGTAAATTGCTCTAACAAAAAACAACAAAAACTAAATCACAAGACAGTAGTCTAAAAGACAACAGCATTTTAATCCATGCCAGAGTTTCCATGATCAATATAGAATTTTTTTATCTTATTTGAGAAAAAAAAAAGCCAAAAACCCATTGTGGCTATGATAGTCTTCGACCAAAGTGTTACATTTTAATCAGCATGTTCATATATACAAAATAAATGTGTGTGTATTTCAGACTCTCCCCCCAAACCCACAGTGCAGCTGTATGTGGAGCAGAAGGAGGTGCAGGATCAGGAGGAGGTGTTGGAGGGGAGATCTGTGAGTCTGCGCTGCTCTGCTGAGACTCTCTGCTCCTCTCCTCCACCAACTCTCACATGGAGCTCCACTCCCAGAATCCCCCTCAGTGAGAGCAGCAGACTAGAGGAGCTCATCTCTGATCTGAACTTCACTGCTACTCACCGTCAGCACAGAGACACTTTCACCTGCACTATAACCTACCAGCTACAGGACAAGAACAAAACAGCACAGGACAACATCACATTACATGTTCAGTGTAAGTGATGCTTTGAGATGCTTTTTAGTTTTGTTAACATATTATTGTGATTTTTATTGTGAGGCCCTGAATTTTTTTCCTTCAGATTCGCCTAAAAACACATCAGTGTCTGTGCTTCCCTCCAGCTCTGTGTTGGAGGGCGGTTCAGTGACTCTGACCTGCAGCAGTGATGCAAATCCAGCAGTGCTGAACCACACCTGGTCCAGAGAGAGTGAAGGACAGATGGAGCAGCTGCAGACTGGAGACACTCTTACCTTCGATAGGATCGACCGGAAACACAGAGGCTGGTACTACTGTACAGCTCAGAACCAACACGGCACCCAAAACTCTTCAGTGATGCTGGACATTCAGTGTGAGTAATAAAGGAACAGAGAAAATCTTTCAACAAAGTGATTTTAAGCAATGTAAACTGCATAAAAAAAAGTTACTAAGAAATATTTCCAGTTGTGCTGTACAGACCATTCTCAATCTTTCTCTCTAATAGATGTTCCTCAGATCTCCACATCCTCCAGCTGTACCAGGACTGATGTAACTGTGTGTTTCTGTGAGGCTGATGGGAATCCCTCTCCTGAACTGGAGTGGCATCTGTCAGGACGTCCTGTCACTAACTCTTCAAACATGTTCATCAGTGAAGAGCGATTGAGCAGCACAGGCTTGAGGAGCTCCATCACTCTTCATCAGTCTCTCACACACACATCCACTCTGCAGTGTGTCAGCAACAACACTCATGGCACTGATGAACAGCTGTTTCATCTGGTTTTCATCACTCAAAAAGCTCCATGTAAATTTAAAAGTTAATCTAGTTGTTGATATGGCAATGAATCAACTAGCCTGCCAATTTTTTTATTGAATAGACAACAATTATTCACATATGTACGGTTAAATATTTAATTGATATCAAAACAGTTGCTATCTAGAATAAAAGAAAGTTTCCATGAACTGTTACTTATTTATTTAATAGGGTTTAACATTTACTCCCTCCTGGCTGGAGTCGCAGCTGGAACTTCGTTTATGGCAATCTTATGGGTCACAACACTGCTGTACAAGTAAGTAGAAAAAAAGAAAAATCACAAAGGAGGTCTCTATAATAGTCAGTAATGAGTTAAATGTAAAGCAAACAGAGACTACTGCTGAACTCTTTTCCCAGAAAAGACCTTAATATTCTTGTACGTGTCCACTGGAGTTTCAGAGGAGATCTCAACAATGTCTCAAATTATAGTAGTGTCAGATTTGATGATTTTGGTCTGCATCTAAAAATTTTCAATATAAACATTTTGTAAACCGCTTCAAAAATACTTCCAAGATTAAATGATCTTGGTGGGTTATCTACATTCAACTCATAGCTGTATAACTTTATGTCCACAATTTTGTTTCTTGTGTTTCTGTTTTTATTTCACCTAAGGAACTGTAGAAGGAACATCTGACTCAACTCTGATATTTATTGGAGTAATATTTCACTTACTGTATATTCCTTATGTTTCACTATATTTAAAGTCTCCTGAGCTATGAAGAAAAACCTCAGAGCAATAAAAAAATCTGATAAATAAGGTACAAGTAGTTTTATGTTTTTTAATTATGAATTATTTCTATAGATGTATCTTCAGGACTCAGAGTGGAGATAAAGCTGCACTGATTCAGACTGATCGGGTATGTTACAATATATCAAACACACATGCTATACATTCATAAATATGTCAAACTCGTAAACACCAGACTGCTTTTACAATTAGTTTCTCCACCCGCTGACACATTTCAAGTTCTCAACTGATGATTCTCCATCTTTGTTCATCTACTAGGCTGATTCAGTGGACAGCAGGGGAGAGCCTTTTTATGCTAATAATGCTATGACATCATCAGCTGAAGCCCCCACACTAAATCACCCAGAACCCCTACATTATTCAACAATTAACTTTACAAACACCAATCCGGAGTCAAACCACATCAGAGGCATCTCAATGCTTACTACTGATTATGCTGTGGTCCGATACTTTGGTCAAAACATAGAAGATAGCGAGGAAAAGATCAGGAAGGTTCCCTCAATGCCACATGGAGAAGACATTTACCAGGTTCCTCATAAAGCAGCAACCAAAGCAAATCTTCATGTGCAGACATGAACATAAAATGAAATGAATCTACGAAAGGACGCAATATTTCTACAAACATGTCATTTTTAATTAATTCAAACAACTATTATTATTTTGTTATGCAATTCAATTATGTTACACTTCACAGATTACATTATTATTTTTTTATTCAATTAAATATCTTTTTTAATGAATGCTACTATTATTATTTTGTTATGCAATTCAATTATGTTACACTTCACATAAACATTTAAGTCTACAAACACACATCTGTGGGGCACTGCATGTGTAATATTTGTTGTTGTAAATAAGCCTACTGCTTGCTGAATAGTGATGATGAAGTGTTTATGAAGTTGTCTCAGCAAAACATTCAGGTTTACATAAGTGCATTCATGTATGCGACATAAAAACAAAATAAAAAAGGTATTAAAATAATTGCACAATTGTAAGGCTTCAGTTTATAAAAGTTATTTTCCAGCTATAACAGTTTTACAGTTTCTCTCACATATGGTTAATTGTCAAAATATTAAAAATGTAAATTTCATTTTTAGTGACCACTATTGAAACATATACCAACCTACACAATATGATGATGTCAGTGTTACTTAGAAATAAAAGAAGCAACATCAGCAACACCACAGCCAACTATTCCACAGACAACAATTCAGCAATATAACAGGTATTGGTTTCTTCGCAAATTATTTGTCTTTGCAAATTTACATGACATGAGTGATAATGTTATGTACTATATTTGAACTTTGACCAAGTTCTGCATATACAGTATGCAGCCTAAACCCCCCAAACTGTATGTATATTCTTTATACATATGTGTCACAATCATAAATAAATAAATACATACATATGTTTCATATTTATTTATTCATTAATTCTAAGTTGGTCAAAGTGTGCTAAATAGACTCTCAGAAGCAGACAATCCTGGCTTGAAGAGTATAGCAATAGGAATAGTAGCCAGTCGAGCTCTTATATAATTTTATGAAAACAAAAAATATAGGGGTCTGGAGTTTATATATATATATTATATATATATATATATATATATAGCCTAAAGAGTTTTTTTTTTGTTTTTTTTTTTTTTTTTAATCAGTGCGATCTTACGTCACATCACATGAATACAAAAAGTTGTCCAGAAAAGCAGATGAACACAGAATATAAAATGGTGATATTAAAAGGCCAGTATACCTCAATAAAAAAAAACACATTAACAAAGAAAACAAAAGAAAAAAAAAAATAAAAACATTGTGTTTTCCTATATTATAATAAAAAAAAACAATATAAAAAAAAAAAACACTTTCCCCAAAAAAAACCCAAAATTCTCTTTATAAAAATATATAAAAATAAAGAAAATAATTACTTTTGCCTCAATAAACTCCTAATTTGCTGTTTATTAATAGTTAGTAAGGTAGTTGTTAATATTAAAAAAGAATAAGAGAATTAGGAAAGTAGAATACAAGCACTAATTAACAGCCAAAAAAAAACAACTAAAAAAAAGAAAATAAGCAACTAGTTAATAGTGAGAATTGGACCCTATACTAAAGTGTTACTGAAAATTGTTAAGCATTTAGTGCATTGCGTTTATATTCTGGGCTCATCTTCTTGCAACTATAAAGTATGCATGATCAGTGAGGTGTATACTAAATTTGATAATTTAATATCACTGTTTTACATTAAGACCCTAGTACTGCAGCGTATTACTCAATTCCCAAAAACCCAAAACTTGCATACTTCTTACATCTAATATAAAATATAATATATTATTTTTTTTTTTTTTTTTATTGTGTGTGTATTTAAACAAAAAACAGGTGGGGGTCTTTGGCTATTTTATGAATTATTTGAGCAGTTTAGTACATCTTTAAATTAGGGTGCAGTTTCAATATCATAATTTTAAAATTTAAAATTAGGATTACTATTATTATGTTTAAAAAATCTTTATCTCCACCTACCTATTTTACTCAATTTCTTCCACATCTATTATATTTTTAATGTAATATTTTTTTTATCAGTTATTCATACAGTTTGTGTAATTTTATGTATTATTTGTATTATTGTTATTAACAATGTGTCTTTTCAAAGATTCTTTTAATCAATTATTTATTTATTTTCTTTTCCTATTAAAGATGAGTAGTGTGTATGTAACTTGTAGACATGTCTCAAGCAGGAAATAGTTTTGAGAAGCACTGCAGGCCACAGTGTTGCTTAACGTGGTGCAAGATGTTTCTGCATATGATGCAACATTTTTGTTTAACACTACATTGTAAGCATTAAATGAGTAGTTCATCATTTACTCACCCATTCCAAACTCGGATCATTTTGTGCTTCCTTCCTTTATTTATTTATTGTACGTTTAAGCTGTTACAGGAACTGCTGGACTGATGTGATGAAAAGAGCAGTTATAGATCTGATGCCAGTCAGTATGTTGTGTCACTGTTTTGCTCATAAACCACAGATTCACTCCATCTCTAATCAGCAGGCATTACAACAGAGAACTAAACAGGAGATTCTGCTCTGAGAAAGCTCAGGATAATTTATTTATGAAGTAAAATTTTGATATGGTGTTATGTATTATTTCCAGACAGATTAGTGTGTGTTTTTCCATAAAGGTCAGTTGGCATTTCATCAAAGGATGGGTATCCGGACAGCAGTTTTTTGTTGAAAGGTTTGTCTACTTGTTCTTTCTTTTGAGTAAACAAACAGTTTAATGCTTTCTAGGTTATAAAATAAAAACGTTTAGACATCACTGGGATGAATTAAGGGTGACATTAGAGGACCACATGTTATCTTTATGGAACAGATCAAGGACTGGATGTCATGTGATTTACTTTTACTTCAATAGAGACTGTTGACTAAAACACTTGTATTCTATTATTTATTTATATATATATTTTTTATATGTAATATAAACAATTCAGTGGTTTTTACTCAAAAACTACAGCTTTGTCATAAATAACTCAAAATCATGCAGTTTCATACTCACATTTTCTTTCTTATGTGTCACTATTTTATATAAAATGGGGCTGTCGAACTCCAATTCAATTCAACAAATCACACAACAATTTGCCACAAATTCTTCACTTGTTTTCTTCTTTTAGGCAGTTCAACAGGACGGTGACGGCCAATAATGTCATGCTGTCACCTCCTGAAGCCACTGCACTGAATTGCCAAGAATCCCTTTAATCTGCTATATTTCTCTCTGAACATTAAAATAAAGATTAAAAAGTCACTTACATAACAGTACTAATGAGCAAAACTTCATCTGTTTTTTCATTATATAACCAGCAGAGGGCAGCATTATAAGCACATGATCCCCACAGAGACTGTGCAATAAAACATGTACAATACCGAACCATCTATATATTTATTGATACATATGTTATTGATTTGACATGTCTTACATCTATTCACATTCCCTTGAATAATTTGTATATAGCACATCTGTACAATACAATATATTGTCTATTGTCTCTTTGTCTATTGTTTATTGTTTTCACATATTTTTAATCGCTTGTTTATTTCGTTATCTGTGTTCTGTCACTTGTCATCACTTCTTCATCACCTCAATCTACCGTAAGTCTTGCAATAAATGGCAATAAAGCTCTTTCTGATTCTGATTTCTGGTTCTGATTCTTTCAGTATCCGGAGGAGATGGACACATTCATATCAAACTGTCTTGATGAACAAGGTCTGAAAGTCCATGCCATGTTTCTATAAATATTCTATCAAGGCAAGGAAACTTTCTATGCAGCTTATGTATGTATGTGCACTGCATTTCACGAACTGTTTATCTGATCATTCAACTGTTCATTTATGACAGTTGGAACATATATCTTGTTGAACATATATTTTTGTAAAGTTTTAATATAAAAATAAAATACCCGAATGAAGCAAGGGGTGTCTGTTTATTCATCTTTAAGTATGCGGAGGACCTGGACACATTTCATATGAAGTTTTGTTGATGAACAAGGCCTGAATGTCAATGCCATGTTACGTATTTAATTACATTTAGACATATTAAATATATTAGATTTAAGTTGTGTCATTTTAGCCTAGACATCCTGTACAAAAATAAGAAAACGTGTATTAGTAAAACGAAAGACAACATTATTTTATTTAGATCCCCAAACTGCCATAAATTGCTTTGAAATATTGCTTTCGGGTTTCCCCAGTACGGGGATAGGGAATCACAAGGTGACGTATTGGATAGGGGCGTGGTTTCTGACGTAACGCTTTGACGTGGGCGGGGTTGTATTGGGTAGGGGCGTGGTTTCTGATGTCACACTTGTATGTGGGCGGAGTTGGATGTTCACGCAGGATGCAGCGAGCCCCACTTGGGACTTTTTGCTCATGTTTTTTATTACTACCCTGCCATCCTGACGACATCTCCACTCACTGTCCTGCCCCAGATGTTCATTTCATTATTGCAAATCGTCACAAATCATCGCAAGTCATCACAAGCCATCTCATCAAATTCATCGTTGCTACATACTGGTACAGATGTTCTTTACACGCACGCACGCACCCACGCGCACACGAACTCTTTACTGATATAGAATGAACTGACATGAGAACTTGAACTAAGAAATTGAACTTGGTTTGGTGTGAGAACTGAATCACGTTTATTCATAATTGTTGTTTGAGTTTTAAGAAAGTTTTCAGAGTTCATTTGAAGTGAATAATTTTAAGTGTTTTGTGTTTTGCAAAGTTTGCTGCTTCAGTATTTGTAGATTATACTGAAAAACAATGATAAGCATATCATAAGTTTTAAAGGCTTTTATTGGCAAAAAAATATAATGCGTCAATATTTACAGCGTTGACCCTTGTTCTTCATAACCTCTGCAAATTCTTCTTCTTAAACCTCGGGCCAAATCCTGACCGATGGTGATCCATTCTTGCCTTATTAGTTTTCGGAGTTTATCACAATTTGTGAGCTTCTGCTTGTCCACTCACCTTTTGAAGACTGACTCTCTATGCCTACACAATAATCTAGAAACAATGTGAATGAACACCACAACAGCTCAAGCAGCAAACTTTGCAAAACACTAATTTTTTGTCAATGCCAAAACTTCCGAAAACTACTGTCAATGACAAAAAACCATCCTTTAACCTTCAGGTTTCCCTATTCCTGTAGTTTACAATACATTAGTGTAAGCTAAACCATATACACAAATAGTGCTACTGACACTAAAAGCACAGAAGTGGGGACTAAAAAAGATCTTTTCACTTTTAGGACACATAGTAATTTTTCCCTACAAGGAAAATTTGCAAAAAAAAGATGTCTCTTTTTCCTTGGAATCAAAGGTGACTTTTATGTTGTCAGTGCTCTTAAACTCAAAAAGATGTCTCTTAATCACAAAAAGTGAGCGAGGAATGAGGGTGGCTCAGTTTATCCCAGTTGTTACAGTTTTCTTCTCTTCCTTTTTGGGCTCAATTTGCTGTTCACCTATAGGTTTGATGCTCCTCATTGAATGGGCGAAGGGATGGCACAGACATCTGGGACAGACAGCAGAGAAATAAATTCTTCTTGGTTTTCTGTTGAAAGGTTCGAGTATATTTCATAAACTAAATTTAAGAAGAACATTTTGAGACCTCTTTTCTTGATATTCATAATTTTTTATTATTTAAATTATTCCTTACATGTTTGCATTATGTGTGTGTTGTAGGTGTTTGCTGTAGAGATTTCAGCATCAGTCTGCCACAAAAATTCATCTCAAGTGGATCCTGTGGTGAATCCTAAAGTGCAGATGGAGATTCAGGAACCTTAAAGTGGGAGATCTCACTGAGAGTGCTGCTAAAGGACTGTGACAGCAAAGATTGGAGCAGATAAGAATGAATGACCATCTAGATGTTTCACTCCACAGATCCCAAACCCAACTTCACTTTTAAGGGGGAAAATACCTGGGCCTACATAGAAGAATGGCCTAGTAACTATCTTCTATCAATGTTCGTTCAGAGCACACGCGGAATAGATATTACTTGCACTTTGACAAGTAGGACTGGTTTAAAATACTTCTACACTGTAAATACACTCCATAATGGCTTGGAATACTTGGATTTGATGGTTTTTATTTATAAACAAATGTGTGAAATGAATTGGGTGTGCCTTTTAAAAGGTCATTGTCGTTTTTACTGTTTCAGACCTCCCCCAGATCCTCACAGGTGCAGCTGTATGTGAGCCAGAGGATGGTGCAGGTATCAGGAGGCGAGGTGTTGGAAGGGGAGTTCTGATTTCTGCGCTGCTATCTGAGACTCTCTCTCTCCTCTCCTCACACCAACGGTCTGACATGGCAGCACTCCACTACCAGAATCCCGCCTCATGAGCAGCCCAGCAGACTAGAGGAGCTCATCTTTGATCTTGAACAATTCACTGCTACTCCCAGCACCGCTTCAGCAAGAGGCACTTTCACCTGACACTCTAACCTACCAGCCCTACAGGTACAAAGAGACCCAAACCGCAGCGCACAGCATCAACCTTACATTTCAGTTGTAAAGTGATCTTTTGTCGATGATTTTTTATTTTTTGTTAACATATTACATTGTGAGCCTGAATACACTTTCCCTTCAGATTAGCCTCAAAACACATCAGTGGTATGTGCCTTCCCTCCAGCTCTGTTTGACCCCGAGGGCCGGTTTCAGTGATCAGTACCTGCCCTTTCTTAGTGATTGATGGCAAATCAAGCAGCATGCCTTGAACTAGCAACATCTGTCACCCCGACACAAGCATAATCTTTGTTAGTTTTTTTCTGTTATTTTGTCCCCATTTTCATTTTAATACTTCATCAGCATGCCCCTAAAATCCTCTCCATCCTCCAGCTGTAACAGCGACTGAGGTAAACTCTGTGTATGTCTAGTGCAGGCTGATGGAATCCCACCCTCCTTTGAACTGTCACCCGAGTGGCATCTGTCCTGCGAGTTGACCGGTCACTACACTCCTTCAAACACGTTCATCAGTGAAGAGGCGATCGAGCCCAGCCACAGGCTTGAGGAGCCACCTCATCACTCTTCATCTTTCCCTCACACACACATCAACTCTGCAGTGTGTCACAGAAACACTCATGGCCACTGCAAGTACTCGCCCAAGTTCAACTACATCCCTCCATGGTTTGCCAGTTTGCAGGCAGGTAACTCATGTACGGGTACATCACAACATGTTTTCCTGTGAAGACTATATAGTCTAGTGAAATTATTCACAGCAAAGATTTTCTTGGTAAAATGTTTTGGTAAAACTTCCATTTTTTCTCGTCAAGATACTCGCCGCTCCATGTAAATGCTCTTTAGCATTGGTGACTCTCGATTTTCTCCTCTTTTCTACTATTATTCCCCCCCTTATTTTCTGTTTCATGTGCATATGTGTACTTTTAGATTCACAGGCCTACAGTTTCACATCTGATCATATAACCCTGCATTCTGGTTCTCATCGCTTCCGACTGATTGGCCTTGCACTTAACAAAATCAGACATGATGAAGTCCCAGTAAACAGTTACAACACATTTCTCTATCCAGACGATAAATTACTGATTGGAGCTGAGTGCCTTTTAGTCATTAATTTTCCTATTGGCTTGTCCCACAAGTGAAGGTGTCTCCTTATATAGTGATTAGTCCAGCATGAGATGACCAGGTGTTAGTAGGAAGTGATAGGTGGGTCCTCCTTATTTCATTGCTAGTATAGTAGCCAGCCGATGATGATTCGATGATGATGGGTGTTTGTCTGAAGAGGGTTATCTTTTTCAGGTCTCAGAATGACTCGCTTCTTCAGCTCTCTAGCCTCACACCCTCTGCTGAATGAGACTTGAACATTAAGATGAAGTGACAGACACTAAAACAACAAATATGACATTTTATCTCCACTTTGATCTTCCTTTGCAAGCTGTGTTTCTCAGGAAGTGTTGTTTGATAAATGCATATATATCCATAATGACATGAGCGTTGAAATGAGATTTTACCTGTTTATAATGGGGTTTTGTTGTATTCATAATCTAATAAAAACAAGTAACTGCAACATTGATTTTTTTGTTTTCAAGCTGATGCATTGCCCAAACATGTTATTGGGCCACATGGATATTTATTTGATCTATTTATAATTTCTGAGTCATGTAGTTAGTTATTTCCTGACAAGTGTATTTTTCAAGTAGGGACTTTTAACACATTGTAATTCATATTGGTGTTTTTTAATGTTAGAGCTTGACATATTAGTGCAGGCATGTCATGTGTTTACACACTCCAGGCTGTCCAGCATCTGGCTTAAGGGTTAAGATTATCATTGCTTCTCTTTCTGCAGCCGAGTTATACTGCATATGCCCAGACGTTTTGTTTCATACATTTCACTTAACCAATTCGTAAAAAACACAGTTCATTCCCTGCAATGCAATACTGGCATGGCAGATCACAATAGACCAAGTTTTGTAACTGCAAATCGAATGCCTGAAATATGTTATACTCACTTATTAAATGCATTCTACTGTCGTAAAAGCCTTCAATGGCTGTGATACCTTCATCAAGTAAGCATTTTGAATTTCCTCCACACTTTAGTTTTCCTCATGTAAAGCCTATGTCTATTTTTTTGTTCACAGAGCACTGTGGCAACTCCAGACTGCAATTCCATTGGTAAACCCAGGCGATACTTCCATGGGTTATAGCTTGTCGTGATTTGATGAATTCAGGTTTGACTTCACAGTTGGATAGTTTTTTGGCCAGAGTCCGGACATTCAGAAGGTTTAGCATTGCACTTTTTGAATCATGCGAGAAGATCGGCCCCAGCGGCCAGCCAGTGTATTCAGAAGGGTGCTACCAGAAAAGTTCAAAAAAATTATACACAGTTCAGAATAATGTCTGTGTGAAAGCAGATTCTTTCAGTGTGGGGGTGGCATGTCTGCATAAGATGTTTTCCCCATCCAAGATTGAATACACGCAACCTCTTTAGCAAAAAGGTTGGTGTACATGCGTTGCCTTGGCAGAAACAGGGGCGGGGGGGGGGGGGCGGGGGGGGGGGTTCAAAAGTGCTTATAAATAGCACACATTACAGGGTCTAAAGTAAACATTTAGAAAAGGTTTGTTTCTTTTGAATTTAAGCTTGAGATTTGGATGCTGCTAAATATAATTCACATCAGAACATTTCTTTGAGCCATTGTTTTTAGAGGGATTTTCAAGGGATTTCTTTATCCGTCTTCTATAAAAAAAAAAAAAAAATCATGCAGGTTTTCATTAAAATAAAAATGAAAGTGTTACCGACAATTTGATTTAGACTAATAAACGCTTGTGGGCCACTTCATCTAAACCAGTAGGAGGAATGATGAGCACGTATGTAAGCCGATCTCCCATCGTAACATGTATCAAATTTTAGGTTTTTTGCCATACAGCGAATATTGTTTAATACCATTATCACATGACTTTGCTGGATTTTGCTCAACATCTATCAAACTGTAGCATTACATTTTCAAGTTTTCTGAAGCCATACTAATAATTTTTGTGGGTGCAACAGGACGGAAATTAGGATGCCGAATTAGTAAGTTGTTATAGTTTTCTGTTGCAAAATGACTTTCCAGAAATTCAGTTAAGACTTTGTATGATTACTAATCCAGGAAGTGCCAATGTGAGTGGGATAATGAAATATGCAAGATTTGTTTCTGGCTGATGATTTCTCTAAAGCAGGAGTGTTATAGCTAGAATTGATGCCCACAGGCTGATGCAGATTATTTCAGATTTGGTTTCTGCGCAGAGCCTTCAGATCCGTTACAGCAGCAGGTGGCGCCTGCTCGAAAATTGGAATGGCCATGTTTCACTGTTTACTTCCATGGTTAAACCAAAATTCAGTAGACTTATTGAATTGAACAAATGGAAAGAACTGAAATATTAAAGTGTAATTATGCTTTTTATGGGTGTACTATAAGTTTCATGCTAAGTATTAATTTCATGAAATGGCCACAAGTTACCTATATGTTTTCAAACAACCATTAATGTTGATGTAAATGAATGGGAGGAAAATAAACAAAAAGTAAGGCGATGTTTTCAAACAACCATTAATGTTGATGTAAAATATGAAAAGTTACTTCCTCCTTCCTGAGGTATCATCTTTGGCACATATAACTTCAAAAACTTTTTCTTTGAAATTAAAGGTGAGTTTTATGTTGTCAGTGCTCTCAAACTCTCTCAAATCTCAAAGAAAAAAGTCTCTTAATCACAAAAACTGTTGAGCGAGGAATGAGGGTGGCTCAGTTTATCCAGTTATTACAGTTTTCTTCCTTTTTTTGGGCTCAATTTGCTGTATCACCTATAGGTTGATGCTCCTCCTTGAATGAAGGGATGGAACATCTGGACAGCAGAGAAAATAATTCTTCTTGGTTTTCTGTTGAAAGGTTTGAGTATATTTCTATTCATAAATTAAATTTAAGAACAAAATTTCCAGACCTCTTTTCTTGATATTCATAATTTTTAAATTATTTCTTACATGTTTGCATTATGTGTGTGTTGTAGGTGTTTGCTGTAGAGATGGCAGCATCAGGTCCTGCCACAAAACATTCAAGCTCTAAAGTGGGATCCTGTGTGACCATAAAGTGCAAATCCAAAAATCAACAACAATACAAAAAAAACATCACAGAGAGCTCCTATATAACACTGGTTCAAAGATGGAGATAAGATGAATGACCATCTAGTGTTTCACTCCACAGATCCCCAACCCAATTGCTTTAATGGGAAAATAACTGGAAACCTACATGAGAAGAACTGCACCACTATCTTCTATAATGTTAGTTCAGAGCACACTGGTAGATATTACTTCAGGATTGAAAGTGGTGATTTGAAATACTTCTACACTATGAATACCAGTATAAATGTGACTGGTGAGTGATTTGAGCTTTTTATTTATAAACAAAGTCATTGTCGTTTTACACTCTCACACCAAACCCCCATAACCACAATTCAACTTTTTTCAGACTCTCCCCCCAAACCCACAGTGCAGCTGTATGTGGAGCAGAAGGAGGTGCAGGATCAGGAGGAGGTGTGTGGAGGGGAGATCTGTGAGTCTGCGCTGCTCTGCTGATACTCTCTGCTCCTCTCCTCCACCAACTCTCACATGGAGCTCCACTCCCAGAATCCCCCTCAGTGAGGTAGCAGCAGACTAGAGGAGACTCATCTCATGATCTGAACTTGCACTGCTACTCACCGTCAGCACAGACCAGAGTCACTTTCACCTGCACTATATAACCCTACCAGCTACAGGACGAGACCAAAACAGCACAGGACAGCATCACATTACATGTTCAGTGTAAGTGATGCTTTGAGATGCTTTTTGGTTTTTAATCATATTGTTGTGATCTTTATTGTGAGGCCTTGAATATTTTCCCTTCAGATTCACCTAAAAACACATCAGTGTCTGTGCTTCCCTCCAGCTCTGTGTTGGAGGGCAGTTCAGTGACTCTGACCTGCAGCAGTGATGCAAATCCAGCAGTGCTGAACTACACCTGGTCCAGAGAGAGTGAAAGGACAGATGGAGCAGCTGCAGACTGTGAGACACTCTTACTCAGTGATAGGACCGACCTGAAACACAGAGGCTGGTACTACTGTACAGCTCAGAACCAACATGGCACCCAAAACTCTTCATTGATGCTGAACATTCAGCGTGAGTATTACATAACAGCCAATTTTACCTCGTCACATTCATTACCAACTTAAAGTAAATTATGAAATGAACAGTTATGACAATGTTATCCCCCCCAAAAAAACAGATAAAAAGCCTCTTGATTAATTATTGTGAGCCCCAACAAAAAAGAGCTTTAAGTTCACAAACTCATAATACAAACTAATTATTACTTCAATCAAATTTAAATGTTGGGACACATTTAGAGCTTTAAGTTCACAAACTCATAATTCATTCTCATTAGTGCTTCAATCATTGGTTGTTGCTAGTGAGCTCCATGAGATTGTAGGCTTCTTCAGACCTTCAGACCAGATACATCTGGAGCATCAGCACAAACAAAACAGAAACTACTTCCATTTGCAAAACACATGACTGAAATGACTGCTGATGCATCAGCACAATCACTCAAATACAAAAGCAATACAAAAATTCTTTTTTTACAAAATCATTTACTTTTACATCACACACACACAAACATTTCTAACTAGTGTGTGGAGGAAAAAGCCAGCGATAAAACATAAGTTTTAAAAACAAATTTTAATAAACACGTAGTTCACCCAAGAATTCTCCCCAAAATTTAAATTCTCTCATGATCTGATCTTATGTTGTTACAAACCTGTATGAATTTCTTTCTTCTGCAGAACACAAAATATGATATTTGAATGTTGTCCATACAATGAAAGTATATGGGGTCCATATTGTCTTTTTTAGGAAATTTGCTTTTTAGATGCCCCTAAAAACCTGACAGCTTCAGCAATTCCCTCCAGCTCTGTGTTGGAGGGCGGTTTCAGTGAGAACTCTGACCTGACAGCAGTGCATGCAAATCCAGCAAAAGTGAACTACACCTGGTCCAGAGAGTTTCAGAGTGGTGAGGACATGATGGAGCAGCTGCAGACTGGAGACACCATCTTACCTTCGTATAGGATCGACCTGAAACACAGAGGCTGGTAAACTACTGTACAGCTCATGAACCAACACGGCACCCAAAACTCTTCAGTGATGCCTGAACCATTCAGTGTGAGTATTACATAACAAGAAAAAAAAGTTGTATCTTCCGTCACCATTTATTACCAACTTAAAAAGTCAATTATAAAATGGAAACAGTTTGACACTGTCATTGGTGTGGTTCTGATGCGTAATAGCTACTAACTATATATATCATATATATTATATATATATATATGTTTAATCTTTATTGTTTAAGGCCAAATACAATAATTAAAAGGCCTTTCATATTGTCCAGTTAAAATTACCACACACCATTCACTGTTTTGAAGTTTTATTCTAAATGCAGGGACATTGAGGATTTTTTTCAGTATAAATTGTAGCTTCAGACTGTTCAGATCAGTCTGGATTATAGTCACTCAGTAAGGGGGGAAGACTAGATTGTTTTCCAAAACAGCACTCTTCTGACTTGGTGATGGACTCAGCACTATAGCATCAGAGTGGTCTCAAACAGCAACAGTGTACACCATTTGCATTCTCTCTGTATTGAACAAAATTAAACTGGCTACTTTTTCAAATAAAGATTATTTTTGTGTATTGGCAGTAGTGATGCAAATCTTACCAGATCAGTGCCGGAGAGGGAACTGCAACAGTTATCACTGACACGAGCAGTATAGTTGCAGTTGTAGAGGGGGGTTGGCATTTTGAGATGGGGCTTTTTGGGTTTTTTAATTCCATTATTGTTGGTGATTTTTTATGTGAAAGCACCTAAAATTAATTTTCACCCTTTCCAGGATTTCGCACCCTAGAAAAACACACCCATTCAAGTGGTTCTGTGCTTCCCCTCCGCTCTGTGAGGGGGGGCGGAGGTTTCAACGTGACCTTCTGGGACATGACCTGCAGGCAGTGATTGCAACATTGCCAGCAAGGGGCCTTACCACCTTCGGGTTCCCAGAGAGCGTGACTGGGTCAGGGAAGCAGCCTCTCTGACAGCTATGGAGACTCGGAAGGAAACATACTTCACTCCTTCGATTAGGGGGGATCGGGAATATCCGGGAAACAAAAGAGGGGGCTGGTTTAATTACTGTAACAAGCTCAGAAACCAAAGTAAAAATCTCTCTGGTTTGCAGTTTGCAGGTAAATCATTACAGGTACAACACAACACAGTTAAACCATTACAGAAAAACCACAAAAATATTCCAGGTGAAAAAATGCAAAACAAATAATATTCAAAGTAAAATCACATAAAAAAAATTGCTTTGTAAAATGTTTTATGTAAAACTCCCATTTTACTATCTCCACACAAAAAAAAAAGAGATAAAAAACCTTTCCGCGGTATGTAAATGTAACTGGGTTTTATACTACTTAGACAGTTTTTGGGGACTCCGTCAAGAGCTGTTCCTCTCTTTTGTACTCACCATAATTTTTTCTCCTCATTCATGTGCAAATCATTGTGTGTTTTTTTCATGGGAGAATATGCATACAGGCTACATTTTCACTCTGATCAGGATTAACCCCCTGATTCTGGTGTCATCATCGCTCTGACTGTTGGACTGTGCACTCTACAAAATTAGACAGGAGTCATTCAAACAGTTTACAACCACCGATTCTCTAAATCCATAGATAAATGTACGTGATGTGCTGAGCTTGAATTGCTTTTTAGTAATTAATTTACCTATTTTTCCAGATTGTCCAGCAAGCTGAAGGTGGAATCATTTGGGTCTCCTTATATAAATCTTTCAGATATAGTAAGGATTTCATGCAGATCCCGCTAATGATTGTGTGATAGGGATGATGGTGTTGAAAAGGTTGTTTCTGTTTTCAGGCTCAAGAATGAGGCAGTCAGGCGACATAGGCAGTTAGCGTCTCTTCAGCATCTCCGTGTCTGCTCACCCTCTGAATATGAGACTTTGAACATTACGAGAAGTGACACACAAAACAACAACAGATAGGACATTTTATCTCTTCACCTTTGTCTCCCTTTGTCAGCTGTATTTTCTAGGGCATGTTTATAATGCGAACATAATTTTTCCCTGTACATGAATGACTGCAACATGAGATTTTAACCCTGTTTTCAAGGAAGTTTTTTGTATTCAGGTAATCTCAATAGAAAAACAAGGGTAAGGTGCCATTGATTTTTGTGTCTGTTTTTTCTATGTTTATGCATTTGACAAACATTTTATGTGCACATGGACTAGTTATTTGTTTTGCTATTACCGAACCAGTTCTGTCATTTGTATGTATATATTTCTGGAACAATATGGTTGGCAAGTAGGCCTTTAATTTGTGATTCATATAGTTTTTTTAATGTTGACTTTTCCATATTGTGGCCACCCCGCCAACACCAAATGTGTTTCACACATTCCAGGTTGTCAGTCTGTGCGTAATGGTGGGTGATTATCAGGGTACTGTCTCAAGACAACATGGTTTCTGCAGGGATCTATATTATGTATGCCAGATTGGTGTTTCAATCATTCACGTTGTAAACCAAATGTCATTCCGCTGGTTAAAAAACACAGATTCATTCTGGAATGCCAAATACTGGTGGCAGATCCGAAACTAGGCCCAAGTTGTACTGTAACTGTAGACAGGGTTGTGATCAAAATATAAGTTATTTTATTCTAGGACCCTGTGGTATGGCTCATGCGGATAGTTTCTGGTGAAATCGGTCGGTATAAAAGCAATGGCAATGGCTGGGACTTACCTTCAGAACTATAGCATGATCTCTGAATTCTACTCTCCACTTCACCTTTGGACTGTGGGCACTCCCATGAAGAGACGCAGGATCTAAGGCAGTCATGAAAGCGGTGATTAAAGTCACAGGTGTGGAGACTTGCACAAGAGCCAACAAAAGTGGAATGTAGGCAGGACCTTGGTAAGGACCGGCTAGGTGGAATTTAACACCAGCCCAGAGTGGGCACTGAAAGGGGTTCTAACATAGGTTTAGAGGTAGAGCATAAGTTCCCAAGTATGCTCTAGGGGCTCTGGAAGATCCTTTGAAATCATGGGAGAAGAGGCAAGGAGGCAGCATTGTTTCAGAAGGCGTTTAGATGCTCCAAATGAGAAATACCATTAAGACGGGAAAGTGATTATCCCAAAGTTCAAGAATAGGCAAATGCGACTTTGCTCAGTGTGAACTCCACCTTTGGAATATGTTTTTCCACTTTGGTGGCAAAATTGTCTGATTGATTTTTTCCCCCACCATCAATGATACAGGATTTGGTGTCCCTGGTTGCCTTGGACACACAGGTTCAAAAAGTGCTCTCTAGAACACATTACAGGGTACTAGAACAAAAAACAAGTGAACTCTAAAAACTTGGGCACCATGGTATTCTTCTGTTTTTTCAGCAAAGAGACCCTGATTCCTGGTCATTACACAATACAACCATGTTGTCATATTTGGCAAACATTGGGACACTAAGTTATTTGTTCTTCCTATTAGAAATTTTTCTGTCATTTTATGTATTATTTCTGACAAGATGGTTGTTTTTCCATGTAATGGTGCCTCTTTTTTTGAATCCTTTGTGGGATCCATGTTTAGTTTTTTTATAACTGTTGAACTTTTGCGCCGGATTCCTTTGGTTTCACCCCCGGGCATGTCTCCCGTGTTGGTTTTTCCAACACACACAATTCCAGGGGGGGCTGTCAGTCTGTTGAGCATTAATGGTGGGGGGGATTATTTAGGTGTCTGCTTTTCTGCAGGGTATATTGATGTCTTAGTTGATGGCCAGAGGGTTGTTTAAAAAAATTTGTATGGAACATTCACTCTTACCAATAGGAAATAATACTAGTGCACAATTTATTTCACCAAGAAAAAAATGATATACGAATAACAACCCCAAAACCAGATTTTTTCATTTCCTTGAATGCGCAGAACTTAGTCAAACTGGTGGCAGATTTCCGAGGAAGAAAGATGGGGACCTAAACAGGTGATCTGGTAAAAAAAACTAATTGGGCCCCCCAATCATTGTGATTATTTATGTAAACATTGCTAGCAGTTTTGTGATTCGGGAATTCGCTAGTCGCTATAAATAATTACAAATAAAGGCATTGTTAGGACGGGGCTGTGAATATCCCTTTCCGCAAGACAAACATAGTGCATTCTTGAATTTCCTTCACACACCCACCTGTAGTTGAGGGGTCCCATGAGGAGAGCAGGGAGTCTATAGGGGCGAAGAAAGGGTGGTGGAAGCTAGTCGAGATAAAAATTTCATGTTGTAGTATTTTGGACTTCACAAGGGGAGCACACCAATGTGGGTAAGGGTACCATGAGGGGGAACTGGGTAACGGGAAAGGTTAGGTGGGGGAAACTTAATGCGAACCCCCAGGCAACAAGAGGTGGGACAGTTTCCATTAGGGGTTTATAAAGCATGTAGGTGCCCAGAAGGGGGGCTTAGGGGCTGCTGGAAAGACATTTGATGCCAGTGGAAGGGAATAAGAGGCAGGGGGGGGCAGCCCACACAAGCAGAGTTTTTCAGTGAGATCAAAGGCAGTGTAGGATTCACGACAATGAGAAAGTAAGAAAAATGAGAATTATCTTCCAGGTCAGAAAAATGCTTTGCTGTCAGGGTGGGAAAGGGAACAAGTTTTGTTTCTAGTTTGTAGGGTTGGCCAAATTGTTCCTGGGATAGGGGAATTTTTTTTCCCCTCCAGAGAATGGGGGTTGAATGGGAGAACTATAACCCTCCAATGTACCCTCTTTGCGCGCAAAGGGATTGTGGGGGGGTCCTGGGTTGCCTGGAACACACAGGTTCAAAAACGTGCTTCTAGAAAAACATTACAGGGTACATAAAACAACATGTAGAATTTTTGTTCTTGTTGAATTTAAGCTGTGGCGTCCAAAAGTACTGATGGTAAATATATGTACAGGCAGAACATTTTCGGTTTGACCGTTTTTTATGGGGGTATTTCCGTTATGGGAGGCGAATTGCTCTATATAAAAAAAAATTAAAACAGATAGTCGTTTTAAGTAATTGTTCATAAAATAAAAATGATAAGTGCTTACTCACAAATTGATAGTACTAATACAACTGTTCTGATGTTCATCTTATTGACCATAGAAGTAAGAAATGCCGAATTATGAGCACATTTATGTAAGCTGGGCGTCAAATTTTAGGTTTTTTCATACATTGCTAATATTGTTTAATACATTATCACCTGACTTTTTTCCCCTCTCCCTGCTCATACATCTATAAAACCTGTGCATTACATTTCAAGTTTTCTGAAGACATACTATAGCTTTGTGTGTGCAACAGACTGAAATTAGATGGAATGTAGGAGATGTAAGTTGTATAGTTTTTGCAGCAAAAGACTTTCCAGAAATTCAGTTAAAGACTTTGTCTGTGCACAGAAGGCATGTTCATGCTGATCCAGGAAGTGCTGGTGTGATGTGATGAAAAAGGGAAGTTATAATAGATCTGATGCAGTCTGATGCAGATTATTTCAGATTTGGTTTCTGCAGCAGAGCTTCAGTCCGTCTCTAATCAGCAGCAGGTGTTACAGCTGGAAACTTGGGATCTAAACAGGAGATTCCTACACTTTCTGCCCCCAGGAAGGTCAGATTCTTTTTGCTGTTTTACTTCCATTACATTAAACCAAAATTAGTAGACTTTAACAGATGCTGTCATATCTAACATATTTAACATAATTTTTACATAAAGGATATATTATGCTTTATCCAATTAATGATAATCATTGTTACAAATACATTCTTTAAAAAAAAAAAAATTCTAATTATGCTTAATTTTCAACATAAAAAAAAAAATAAAAAAAAATAATTCAAATAACAATTATATAAATTAATTGGCAATATTTATTAATCTTGATTGCATGAAACAACTAATAAAAAAAAGTAATGCAGATAATATTTAGATGTTTTAATTGGTTAAACAAATGGATTAAGTATACTGAAATATTAAATTGAATATAATTATTCAAATTTATGGGTAATGGACCAAGTTTCAAGGGTCTAAAATAAGAATTCACAGAGAAAAAAAAAACTGTAATGCTTTCGCACATGTACTATACATGCTAAGTATTATTTTCAGAAAGGATATTAATTCAAGGGAGGAAAATATACAAAAAGAAAGGCAATGTTTTCAGTCAACCATTAATGTTGATGTAAAATATGAAATGTTACTTCCTCCTTCCTGAGGTATCATCTTTGGCACATATTTGTGCAAAAACGTTTGCATCTTTTTCCTTGAAATCAAAGGTGAGTTTTATGTTGTCAGTGCTCTCAAACTCAGAGAAATTTCTCTTAAAAAAGTCACAAAAAGTGAGCGAGGAATGAGGGTGGCTCAGTTTATCCAGTGTTACAGTTTTCTTCCTTTTTTGGGCTCAATTTGCTGTTCACCTATAGGTTGATGCTCCTCACTGAATGAAGGGATGGACATCTGGACAGCAGAGAAAATAATTCTTCTTGGTTTTCTGTTGAAAGGTTTGAGTATATTTCTATTCATAAACTTAATTTAAGAAGAAAATTTTCAGACCTCTTTTCTTGATATTCACGTTTTTTTTTATTATTTCTTACATGGTTGCATTATGTGTGTGTTGTAGGTGTTTTGCTGTAGAGATTTTAAACATCAGTCTGCCACAGAACCATTCAAGCTCTCATAAAGTGCAGATTTGAGATTCAGGAACAATATGACAAAAATCTCACTGAGAGTGCTGCTATAGGACTGTGGTTCAAAGATGGAGATAAGATGAATGACCATCTAGTGTTTCACTCCACAGATCCCAAACCCAATCACTTTAATGGGAAAATAACTGGAAACCTACATGAGAAGAACTGCACCACTATCTTCTATAATGTTAGTTCAGAGCACACTGTTAAAAAACACCTAAGCAATAAATACCATTATAAATGTAACTCTACACTAAAAAGAACCATTAAAAAATAAAAAAATTTATAAAATTTATCTTTTAAAAATAAACAAATGTATAAAATGTATGTTTTAAAAGTTGCCATCATTGCCATTTTACTTTTTCAGACTCTCCCCCCAGACCCACAGTGCAGCTGTATGTGGAGCAGAAGGAGGTGCAGGATCAGGAGGAGGTGTTGGAGGGGAGATCTGTGAGTCTGCGCTGCTCTGCTGAGACGCTCTGCTCCTCTCCTCCACCAACTCTCACATGGAGCTCCACTCCCAGAATCCCTCTCAGTGAGAGCAGCAGACTAGAGGAGCTCATCTCTGATCTGGACTTCACTGCTACTCACCGTCAGCACAGAGTCACTTTCACCTGCACTATAACCTACCCAGCTACAGGACGATAACCAAAACAGCACAGGACAACCATCACATTACATGTTCAGTGTAAGTGATGCTTTGAGATGCTTTTTGGTTTTTAATCATATTATTGTGATTTTTAATGTGAGGCCTTGAATATTTTTCCTTCAGATTCGCCTAAAAACACATCAGTGTCTGTGCTTCCCTCCAGCTCTGTGTTGGAGGGCAGTTCAGTGACTCTGACCTGCAGCAGTGATGCAAATCCAGCAGTGAACTACACCTGGTCCAGAGAGAGTGAAGGACAGATGGAGCAGCTGCAGACTGGAGACACTTTTACCTTCGATAGGATCGACCTGAAACACAGAGAGGGTGGTACTATCCTGTACAGCTCAGAACCAACACGGCACCCAAAACTCTTCAGTGATGCTGAACATTCAGTGTGAGTATTACATACTGCCAATTTTACCTTGTCACATTAATTACCAACTTAAAGTAAATTATAAAATGAACAGTTATGACAATGTTATTGTGTTATGATGCAATAATAGCTACTTATCTTGATTAAATTTGAGCCCCAAAAATTATTAAAAAGCCTCTAAATTATTCAGTTAACCTTACCACATTACTGTTTATTTCAGTTTCAATTGAATGTTGGGACACATTTAGAGCTTTAAGTTCACAAACTCATAATTCATTCTAATTAGTGCTTCAAACATTGGCTGTTGAGTTCATGACATTGTAGCTTCAGACCTTCAGACCAGTACATCTGGACTCTAGACAGGAAAGCAGTCTCTGTTACTCGCATCAACAAAACAAAAACACTCAAATTCTGACAAAATGTTTTTTTTTTATCACTCAAATATTATTCACACATTCGTTTGTTACAAATTTTATGTTTATAATATATATACTTATGATCTCTGTTTTACTACTGGTTTTGTCTTCCTCACACTGGTTAGAAAAGTGTGATCTTTACTGTGACAAAAAACACATTTAGTCACAGTTGCCATTGTGCTTTTCTAATCAGTGTGAGGAAGACAGAGCCAGTAGTAAAACAGAGATCATAAGTATATATATATATACACAGTGGCCCCAAAATATTTGAACAGTTCTGGACACTTCAGCCACACATAATGTCTGAATATTATCACATTAGATAAAACACCAAGAAAAATGGCATCTACTTTGATTTCAGTTTGACTTTGTTACCTAATGCAAATGCATTAAATGAAGCTTACGTCCAAGTACTTTTTCATAAATTTCATACAGTACCTCATTCATACAGTTATTCCCTCCTCTATCAATCTTTTATCTTTTCTTCTCAGATGCCCCTAAAAACATTTCAATTTCAGTGATTACCTCCAGCTCTGTGTTGCACACAGTTTGGAATGTCATGAGAGCTAGTAAATGGTGAAACTGTCTCTTTATATTAATAATAGGGTGAAAATGTATATACACAGTGGCCCCAAAACATATTTGAACATGTTTGGACACTTCACCCACACAACATGTCTGTGTATTATCACATTAAATAACAAAATAACAAACCAAATAGCATCTACCTTAAAATAAAAAGCTGCTTGTTTTGATATTTTGTTACCTAATGCAAATGCATTCATATATAAAGTGAAGCTTATGTCTAAATAATTAGGCCACTGTATACAGTACATAACTGACAGAAATATTAGCTACTCAACCTTCCCAGTAAACCAGTTAGTTTTGCAATATCAATCTTTTATTTTTGCTTCTTAGATGCCCCTAAAAACACATCAGCTTCAGTGAATACGTCCAGCTCTGTGTTGGAGGGCACTTCACAAAATCTAACACTCACAAAAGAAGAATCTTTGTAGTTATTTTGTTACACCGGGGCCAGAGAAGAGTGAAGGACAGATGGAGCAGCTGCAGACTGGATACACTTTTACCTTCGATAGGATCGACCTGAAACACAGAGGCTGGTACCACTGTACAGCTCAGAACCAACACGGCACCCAAAACTCTTCAGTGATGCTGAACATTCAGTGTGAGTATTACATAACAGACAATTTTACCTTGTCACATTCATTACCAACTTAAAGTAATTTATAAAATGAACAGTTTAACACTGTTATTGTGTTATGATGCAATAATAGATACTAGCTATAAAAAAATGTAATTAATAATTAAAGGCCTTTAATTTGTGCAGTTAAACTTACCACATTACTGTTTTTAAGTTTTATTCAAACGCAGGGACATTGATTTTTCAGTATATACACTGTAAAATCCAGTAGTTTACAGTACCTTACTTAGATATAATTAGTTATCTTTACTTAGTTGTTATACTTACTAGGTTTTATTAAGTCAAATCTAAATTCAAATAAAACAAAACAATTACTCCTACTGCTTTGAGTCACGCTTACTTAAAATAGTCGTGTATCCACAAAGGAACCAATGACATTAAAGGGTTACTCCACCGCAAAATGAAAACTTTGTCATTAATCACTTACCCCCATGTCGTTCCATGTTGTTATGTTGCACATTAGCAATATATTAGTGCACTGCTGCCTCTCACTGCTGTATTAAAGGGATACTCCATCCCAAAATAATTTTTATTTTTCATTATTCACTTACCCCCACCCCATACCGAAAAATTGCATTAACTACATAAAAAAAATTAATATAATATATTTAGGATGAAAAACAGGGAGGCTTGAGACTATCCCATAGACTGCCAAATAAATAACAGTGTCAAGGTCCAGGAAAGTAGACGAAGACGAAGAAAGAGTTTTTGAGGCGGGGCAATTCTAGACTTTTCACTCATTTCCTCCACTTCTGTGGATATCTTTCTCTAGTTACATTCACTTGTTTCCCAAAGTCATCTTGAATGTTGAATTATCAATACAATAGAAAAATTTGAGAGAACATCACATACAGTAAGCTGACTTCATAAACTGATGTTGATTTTCCTAAAAAAAAGTTTTTGCTTGAACTCACCATTTTATTTATTAGTGCTGTCTTTGGTTGGGCACTTGGAACTTAATTTATGTAGTTATCATTCTCTTCCTATTGATGTTACAATGCAATATGAAATCACAGTTATTTGGTTTCAAAGGAAGGGAAGTAATAAATAGGTTGTTTCTAGAAGTTGAACAAACTTGTAATTAAATCATTAGCTAGCATATATTTCATGTTGATTAATGATCTTTTACAATTTTACTGTTTTTCAAAAACACCTTGTGAAGATTTCAATTGGATTGATATAATCCTTTATTATTTGTGGTAATATCTTGCAATCAACCATGCTTGAGTCACACACAGACTCCAACATTCAGCATGCATAACACAACAATGGTAACAATAAAATTTTATTTATTTTATTAATTGTAACAATAGCCATTTTATTTGCTCTTTTATTGTGCTACTACTGACATAAGACAGTAAATAAAATTGACAAATAATAATAATAAAAAAAAAAACAGTAAAACAAAGCAATTGCAAGAAAACTACTAAGCATTTAGTAGCTATACTAAGTCAAGAGTAAACCTGAAGTAAATTATCAAGTTCTCCCTACACTTCTTTTTAAGTTACTAGAACTCTTGTGTAAGTGAACTATTAAGCATTTGTCAGTACAACATCCTATTCCTATTTCACTTTACTTGGGCAATTGGTTTGCATGCTTTATTTAAGTAAGACTGACTAATTAGATTTTACAATATATTGTAGCTTCAGTCTTTCAGGCCAGTCTGGATTCTAGTCAGTAAGTTTTGCAAATGCACTCTTCTGACTGTTGATGCATCAGCACTATAGCGTCAGTGGGGTCCAAAGCAGCATTGTACCCATTTGACTTTCATTGTATGAACAAATGAAGTATTTTTCAAAATAACTTCTTTTGTATTGCACAAAAGAACGACAATACCATCTTGAATCTTGAATCTTGAATTGCACAAAAGAATGACATGCACACAATTATTATCACCATAATAATCAAAAAATGAAAAAACCTCTTTATATGAATAATAATATGAAAAAAAATAAAAAAAGACAACCAAAAAAAAACATATAACAACACTTTACAACACATTCAGTCCATTAACAAACACATTAAATAACAAAATATCAAACCAAATAGCATCTACCTTAAAATAAATGCCACTTGTTTTGATATTTTGTTATCTAATGCAAATGCATTCATTTATTATGTCTAAATAATTACGCCACTGTATACAGTATGTAACTGACAGAAATATTAGCTACTCAACCTTCCTAGTAAGCCAGTTAGTTTTCCTATATCAGTCTTTTATCTTTGCTTCTTAGATGCTCCTAAAAATACATCAGCTTCAGTGAATACGTCCAGCTCTGTGTTGGAGGGCAGTTCAGTGACTCTGACCTGCAGCAGTGATGCAAATCCAGCAGTGAACTACACCTGGTCCAGAGAGAGTGAAGGACAGATGGAGCAGCTGCAGATGGAGACAATCTTACCTTCAATAGGATCGACCTGAAACACAGAGGCTGGTACTACTGTACAGCTCAGAACCAACACGGCACCCAAAACTCTTCAGTGATGCTGAACATTCAGTGTGAGTATTACATAACAGGAAAATTTTACCTCGTCACATTTATTACCAACTTAAAAGTCAATTATAAAATGAACAGTTATGACACTGTTATTGTGTTATGATGCAGTAATAGTTACTAACTATAATTACTATTATTGTTTTTTTTTTTTATCTTTATTAAGTTTAAGGCCAAATAATATAATTAAAAGGCCTTTAATTTGTCCAGTTAAACTTACCACATTACTGTTCTGAAGTTTTATTTAAATGCAGGGACATTGATTTTTCAGTATAAATTGTAGCTTCAGACGTTCAGATCAGTCTGGATTATAGTCACTCAGTAAGACTAGATTGTTTTCCAAATGCACTCTTCTGACTGTTGATGCATCAGCACTATAGCATCAGTGGGGTCCAAAGCAACATTATACACATTTGACTTTCATTGTATGAACAAATTAAATATTTTTCAAAATAACTTCTTTTGTGTTTTGCAGCAGTGATGCAAATCAAGCAGTGCTGAACTGCAGCATTTATCACTGTCACGAGCAGAATCATTGTAGTTATTAAATTTTTCTCATTTTAATACTTTCAGATGCCCCTAAAATCTCTCCATCCTCCAGCTGTACCAGAACTGATGTAACTGTGTGTTTCTGTGAGGCTGATGGGAATCCCTCTCCTGAACTGGAGTGGCATCTGTCTGGACATTCCGTCACTAACTCTTCAAACATGTTCATCAGTGAAGAGCGATTGAGCAGCACAGGCTTGAGGAGCTCCAAATCAGTCTCTCACACACACATCCACTCTGCAGTGTGTCAGTGTCCGCAACAACACATCATGGCACTGCAAGTCACCGGTTTAATTTGCTTCATTCCACTCCTCAGGTGTCAGGTAAATTTTATAGACATTAATTTTTAAGGTTTAATGTTTAAAGTATTTACAGATGCATCATCTTAAATACCATTATTTATACATTTTAACAGTTCTGCTGGTGTTGTACATTTCTAGTTATTACATTAGAAAAAGGGCAAAGGATAAATGCTTAATTCTTCAGTACCTCACACACTTTTATGTAAATGTCTATAGGAAAAGTTGTATAAAAAACTTCTTTTTGCTTAAAGATGTGCTTTTCCTACAAGACAAACCAATTTTGTTACTAACCACAATTCAAACTTGCTGCTCGGCTCATTCTTCTAGAGAGGAGGAGGGAGTGCAATCACTAGCTTTAACTGATCAATTCTATTAGTGGCTCCCCAAAAACCTGTGATTTATTATTATTATTATTATTATTATTATTATTATTATTATTATTATCAGGTTTCCATTATTGTCTCTTTTTGCTTGGAGTTGCTGGTGGGGCTTCTGTGATGATGATCATATGTGGCATTTTACTTATCTGTGCAAGGTATGTTCACATTGCCCAAAGTCACTACAAGTCATCAATGTAATTAACTACTCAGGGGCCTATGTTAATTAAAAAAAGTTTATAATTATTCTAACTGAAATAGGCCAAGTTATATATTAAAACAGATCACCAATACAAGATATTTCAACCTAAACCAATTTGGGGAGGGGTGGGGGTGAAGGCTTTTTGCTCAAAAAAGTTTCCCAACCTCTTATTTCAGCAATAAGCAATAAGCAAATAATGTCAACTCTAAAAATTATTTGCCCCAGTCACCTGTTTGTCAAAATTCAAATCCATACATGGCTGATGTTAATTTGTCAATATTTTTTGATCATGGACACATGGAAATATATTTTTTCAGAAGAGAAAGCAACACAAGACGGGACGATGGCACTGAACTCATTCTGGCTCACAGGGTAAGTTCCCTCAAAGTACACTGTTCATTTTAAAATACTGCAACTTCTGTTAAACAAATGTTTTACAAGCAGAATACACCACAGCTCTCCACTGTTGATTTGTTCATATGTTCAACAGGAGGATGAGAGTGGCCCTGATTGTGCCAATAATGCCATGCTGTCTCCTACTGGAGCTGTCACCCAGAATCATGAAGAACTCCATTACACCTCCATTGACTTCACAAACAACCAACCAGAGTCAGAAGAGATCAGGGGCGTCTCCTCGCTGACAGCTGACTACGCTGTGGTCCAACATTATCCTGGTGGAGTATCAGAGGCAGAGAGCTCAACAGGAGGTTATCAGCCCAACAGTAGCATCGCAGCTGTAGTGATGTCTGAGAAAAATCAAACCGAACTAGAGCAGGAGGCAAAGATGGGAGAAGTGTTCTCCCAGCCATCAGAAGACACAACATATGAAAATATCAACATCTGAGCTAGAATTGCTCACACAATCAGTGTTTTGTCTTGTAATTACAAATGAATGTTAGCTGCAGCTTTCAAGTGTGAAAAAAAAAATGCCATATAACTTCTGGGTCATGTACGATGGCATTTTTTTCTGTGGACCAAAGACAATTTAGCCATTTAAGGAATATTTCAAGTTCGACCAAAGACAATTTAGCCATTTAAGGAATATTTCAAGTTCCTCTCTTGTTTTCTTTAAAAAAAAAAGGAGGTTACAGTGAAGCATTGTGACACACACTGGAATAAAACAGTGGGATTTTGTCCACCAGGAACCAACTGAATCATTGTACTTTGTTAATCTCATGTGAATGACAGGTCACTGGAGATGAGCAAGTATTGCCTTGCTTTTACATTGCATTGTCATGGCAACAAAGTTGTAAAATGGGATAAAATCTTACAAAATACTCAAATCATGCAAAAATACATATTCTTTACATTTTATGACTATACCTTTGAATCAGTGAGTATTTTAATGTTTACTTTAAGTGTAAGTACCACACTGTAACCCATGCTTTTTTAATATTATTATTATTTTTAAGAAGCTTTTGTTTAAATCATCTATTTTTAATCATATTTACATGGTATATTTAATTCCATATCTGATTAGACTGTATCAACTTCAGATCAGGGCGTAATGTTATTTATATATATATATATATATATAAATATATTAATAGCCCTACTTGCCAAAACAGAATATATATATATATATATAATTAGTATGAACAGCTGTAAACCTTAAAGTCTATATAGCCCTACTTGCCAAAACAATCACAGAATATACAGGATTAATGTTGAGAATTGGAAAGTTTCAATATTGTATGTTATCATTTGTAAGTTGTGTAACTAATTCAGCAACTGTAACTACACAGGGCAGACTGTTTTCTCATTTCTGGTATGCTTGTGTTAAATTCTCTCTCTCTCTCTCTCTCTCGCTCTTTTTTTTACTTTAAATTTTATTTTACTTATAGCAGGATTTATTTACCATTTATTTTTGGTACATATTTACAGTTGATTGTTTGTATAAGTTTTTTTACTTACCCCAAAGGGCAACCTGTTAAAGGCCAATTCACATCGCACAGACACACAGACATTGACAAATTCTAACAGACAGTTCATCGTGTGTTATCGGATCAGTGTGTTACCCCCGTCGGTGTCTGTTGGGAGTTGGTCAGAGCCCATTTTCGCTAACTGAAAATGTTCGATTGGTGTTTGTCAGTTCGTGGAATGTCTAAGAAGTGACATGATCTTGGTGAATGTCGGTGTCTGTGTAGTGTGAATTGGGCTTTAAAATAAAAAGGGAGATGATTGAGAAAATTTCTTTACAGCAGGATTTGTAGGTTTAGTCTTTTGACACTTAAAAAATAAATAAATGTGTGTGTAGCATGTTGTGTTGCTTTTTTAATGTCATACACATGGAAAAAACCTACAACCACTTTTTTTGGGAGCAGAGCTGCTAAATGTACCCAATTTTGGCGCGGAATAAAAATGTTCTTATTCCCGGCTTAATGTGGTGAATTCTGAGCAGGAGAGCTCCACCAACTTTTTTTCCCCCCCCTGGCTGCATCTGTGATTCTGTCTCCAACTGCTGCCAAGCCTGAGCAGCAAGTTACAGTACATGCAATTCAAAAGACATAATTTTGGTCTGGAATAAAAATGTTTCTTTATTCACAGAGAAGATTTGAAAAGCTTTTCTTGATGTGTGAATTCTGAGCAGCAAGTTACAGTACATGCAATTCAAAATACATTATTGGTAATTCAGTGTGGTTTGCTTATAATTGTGTGTAACTAAGCTGGTATAGCAGCATAAAATGAAGCAGTAAAACCCTTTCAACCCATATTTTTACTATTTTTTCAATTTCGTCTTGACGCGCTTCTTCTGAAATGGTTTTAAATTTCCACACTTCTTTCTTATGCACAAAGATTCTATTAGAGTGTATAAGATGCTTTTGGTCTGGAAGAAGAAAAAGGTTTCCTTTAACTTTCTGGGATCTGAAAAACTCTTCTTATGTGCGAATGCTGAGCCGGCAAGCTGATAGTGCTGCCACATTATTTTTTACTACGGAAGATGGCTGGTGACTGACTTCTTACCCGTTCATGAAGCTGCCGACCCAGTTCACATTAGATTAAATTTTCCAATTATTTTTCATTCTGTCATCAAAGTCAGTCAACTGTAAGTTAATTCTGAGCCAAATTTTGTTTACAGTTTTATTTTTTCGAATAACTTACACCAGTCTTATGATTCTACAACAACAACAAAGTGACATTTATTTAACATATGTTAGGACAAAACATTTTTTTTTAATTGTTAGGGTTTAAATTATAATATTTAGTTGTTAAGGGTTTGTTTAAATAATAGAATATTATTTACAACAAACTCAAAAAAGTACTTTGACTCTTTGTGGCTGTCAAACACTAATGTGATGAACGTTGCTGTAGTTTTCTCTCTGCTATGTTTGTGTGGAAGTATCATGACTGTTAACACTCTTCTCACATCTATTAAAAGCACATTGATAGCAGTTGGCATAACAAATAAAGTGTAGAGTAGGGAAGTTAGATCTGAGAAAGACTTTGTTTGCGGCTGCATCTTTGTCATTTTGTATCATGACTGATTGACATTCAGAAATTGTGACACTGCATCCACATACTTTTTGGGGTAACCACATTTTAATTCAGTTAAAGTTCAGCTGGTTTTACCACATCTGCACTGGATAACAAACAGTTGAAGGAATCAGAGGAATAGCTGTTGAATGACTCTTCTCAGCATTCTGTCTCAGCAGGGGCATTTTTTGGACATTAAAACAATTATACGATTCTTCAAAAGTAGCTTTGGAAGTGTCATAACATGAATGTGTGTGTGGTCATTCTGTATCAAGGTATTACCATGGCGTAAACCCACCAAACTTGCCTTTGTTTCATTTCCATACTCCATCCTCTCAACTTCTTTCCACTCTGCCCTTATCACTCGATGTTTCAGTAAGTTTCAGCCCCTCACTGTGTATGTTAAGATCCAGTGGGTGTGGTTGGATCCACATCTACATCTCTCTTCTACATCATGTGGGGAGCTGTGTATGTTTGTGCTAATTTCTCAGGGAAGTAATGGCACCATGATAGACTGTGGGACAACAACAAACCGGTGGAGTGAGTGTGATGCCCTGCCCAGTGTTCTGCTGGGAAACCATGGCTCCACACACTAAACCAAACTAAATATAACACGCAGACGCACACCAACTAAATATAATTGCAGACCAGGTACCAAGCCCTCATGGCAGTAGTGGTGTTCCAGGTGGAAGTGGCCTCTTTCAGCAGGATAATGCACCCTGACACACTGCACACATTGTTCAGGAATGGTTTTAGGAACATGGCAAAACGTGCTAGGTGTTGCCTTGGTCTCCAAATTCCCCAGATCTCAATCCAACTGAGCATTTTTGGGATCTCACAGCCTGTGGAACTTGAACGTCTTGGTGCCTGATACAGGACAGCTTCAGATGTACACACACACACCACACACACACACACACACACCACACACACACAAATTCCCTCAGGTTGCATGTGACTTTCAGTTCTGTGATTCACACACTGTAAAACATCTAGCAATTCTGTAAAAAAAATAATAAAAATAAAAAACCTGTAAATTGTGCATAAAATGAGTATGCATAAATCATGAGCTCTAATGCTTTTCTGACATGATAACAGATAACAATGATTTATCCATTAATTAATTAATTTATTTATTTAAATAATTATTATACATTTTATACAATGTATTCCAAGTAGCAGCTATTGTGAAATGTCATCAGTATGAACATGGTTTTGAAAATACCCTAATACTATTCTCAAGAAATTTTTTAAAAATTTTGTGTGTCCATCAATTACATTTTAACAAATATTTTCATTCTTGTTTTCAAAAATGTATTGTTTTACATGTATTGCAAATTAAAAACATTATTTCATTATTGAAATATATATATATTTTTTTACAAATATTTTGAATTAATAATTAATAAACATTAAAACAATTCAAAATTAACAAAAAGTTTTTTGACACTTTGTGGTTGTCAAGCGCTAATGTGATGTGTTGTTCATCATGCTTACTCTGCTGTTTTTTTTTTCTTTTGTGTGTGTGTGTCGGTGGGTGTGTGTGTGTGTGTGTGTGTGTGTGTGTGTGTGTGTGGGTGGGTGTGAACGTGAGGGGAACTGGCTTCACTTCACATATCCACTAAAATTATTTTGACCCAGGCTGGTTTAGCAAAATAATGCATGGAATAGAGAAGTAAGTTCTAAGAAAAACTCTTACATGATTTCTTTGCAAATGCCACTTGCTTTGTCATTTTGTATCTATGCAATGACATTCAGACACATATATTTATTTAATCGTGTTATAAATTTGATTAAAAATCCTTGTCCTATCTGACCTATTGATTTCTCTTCCTCATATATAGCTACACTTGAACATGAACATACTTTTCAGAAAAGAAAATAGATTACTTTGTAGAAACATCTGAAGTGAGTTATAACTGACACAAAATCACCAAAAGATTTTCACAGCACACCACAAAAACCTTAGGTTTTAAACAAAGTAACACTTTTTACCAACTAAAACAAGCAAACAAACTGATGAACAATTTCAACAGACACTCTAGAGCTTTCCTTTCAATACTGCAACCATGTCAGTCTTCTAGATCATTTCACAAGATAATGAAGCGGAGTTAATAATTACATTTTTGATACATTGTAAAAGCATGAAGACCATGGCTCACTGCCAACAAAATATACATTTCTTGACATATTTGACTCAAATCTGTTTAGATGTTTGAATTAAACATTTATTTTTCAATGCATGCACTTTTGCCATTTTTTTATACTTGTAATTTAAAAAAGATGAAAGTTGAGTATTTTTTTTAGAAAAAAATACTATATGTTTATGTAATTTTGTAAACTATAATATGGACTGTCTAACAATAAATACACATTTTATATTTTCCTTTGTTTTCTTTAATCATGCTGTCAGTGATTTTCAGTCCTGGTTCTGGAGAACCACAGCACTACACATTTTGGATGTCTCTCCTATCTGACACAATCAGTTGAGTTCATGGAGTTCTCTTCTAATGAGCTGATAATATCAGTCAGGTTTATTCATAAGGAAGACCTACACAATGTGCAGTCGGAGTCTCCTGGACTGAAAACCACTATTCTAAAGGAAAGGTATGAGGAAAATGGGTGCCAGAAGGCATGGCGAGGAGAAGCAGTGTCTCATTCCCTCTTGGGGAACCATGGTTAAATGCGTAACCCTCAAACGAGTTGTTTTCAATCAGGTATCATTGATTCTTTCACAGAACAACAAACTGGATGCTAACCAGTCAGGTTTCAGGCAAAAGCTGTTTACAAATCATCAGTTCTTATTCTGCTGGATCTATCTGCTGCTTTTGTACACTGTCAATCATCAGATCCTCCTGTCTGCCCTTTCATCACTGGGCATCATAGGGATCCCACTTCGCTAGTTTGAATCCTATCTCACTGGTAGGCTTTTAGGGTGGCCTGGGGAGGGGAGGTATCCAAAGCACATCAACTGGTCACTGGGGTTCCTCAGGGATCAGTTTTTGGACCCCTCTTCTTCTCCTTATACACTACATCACTGGGTTCCATCATATAGGCACATGGCTTCGCCTACCATTGCTATGCTGATGACACACAGCTCTATCTCTCATTTCAACCAGATGATCCAATGGTAGCTGCACGGATCTCAGGCTGCCTGACGGACATCTCAGCACAGATAAAAGAACATCACCTACAGCTCAACCTGGCAAAGACTGAGCTTCTTGTCTTCCCTGCCACTCCAACTCTACAGCATGACTTCACCATCCAGCTAGGTTCTTCTACAATTACCCCATCAACTTCGGTCAGAAATCTTGGTGTAATCTTTGATGACTAGCTGACCTTCAAAGACTACATTGCAAAGACTGCTCGATCTTGCAGGTTTGCATTTTACAACATCAGAAAGATCAGGCCCTTTCTAACGGAGCATACTGCACAACTTCTTGTCTAGGCCCTTGTCATTTCTAGGCTGGACTACTGCAATGCTCTTCTGGCTGGACTTCCATCATGAGCAATCAAACCTCTACAAATGATTCAGAATGCAGCAGCACAACTAGTCTTCAATGAGCCCAAAGAGCCCATGTTACACCTCTCTTCATCTCCTTGCACTGGCTACCGGTTACGGCTCACATCAAGTTCAAGACATTGATGCTTGCATATAGAACAGCGACAGGCTCAGCACCCGCCTATACTTCAACTCACTACTACAAATCTACATCCCCTCCAGAAGTCTGAGATCTGCTAGTGAGTGACGCCTCATGATACCATCACAGAGAGGCTCAAAATCACTTTCCAGAACATTCTCGTTCAGCATTCCTGGCTGGTGGAATGATCTCCCCACCCCTATCCGGAATGCTGAATCCCTGACAATTTTCAAGCAACAGCTGAAAACTCATCTCTTTTAAAGCAATTTTACTCCATCCTAAAAAAAGAAACAACTTACTCTTTATTTATTCCTTCCCTTTTTAGCTTGTACTTATTTGAACAATGCCTGAAACTTGGTATTATGAGCACTTCCTGTGCAATGTTCCCTCTAATTTTTTTTTTTCTTGTTGAGCAAAACTTTTCTCCATTGAGCAGCCATTTCGGGCACCTGAGCAAAAAGATTAATCTTTAAACCCTGTATAGCGCACACACAAAAAAGTGTTTAACTTAACTTTAATGTGCTATATTTGATTTGACCCTTGATGTAATTAAATGATGTACATTTTACGCTACCTAAGAAAACATGTTTTACAGTATAATACACTACCTTTCAAACAGTGTTGCTTTCTTCAACGAAAATTATGACTAAATATCATCAACAAACCTTTATCACGTGACGAAAATGAGACGAGACGCAATGTAAACGCTGGTCATGTGACGATGACTATAATTAAATGTATAATGCAATATTGTTGACGAATAAAAACGAGACTAAATGTGGTTTACAAAATAAAAAATATGCTAAAATGTCTCTTAATTTTCGTTGACGAAAACGAGACAAAACGAAATGTTATATCGTTATTTCGTCTCGTTTAGTCGCGTTATTATTATTATTTTGCAGTATTTCTGTTTCCTGTGTCTCATTTCAGCAAGGGCTGCATCAGGTCGCACTGCGCAGACATCATTTCCTCGCGGCATTATTAAGAAGATGACAACAAACAAAGTTAAGCAGGATTTATACTTTCGCCTGGCTCTGCTGACTGCGAGCGATCCATCCCAAATGGACGAGGCTTTTATACTTGTCGCGTTCTCTGTTGTACTATTCTTTGAAACGACAGGGGAGCGACAAGGAGTAATTGTCCTCTAAAACCGTCGGGAATCACCGATGAGAAGTCATTTGCCAGAATGGCCAGTACAAGTCTTGTGATGAATGAGTTGATGAATTAATAATTCTCTTTATGTACGAACTTCAAACAATCTTAAACTATTGGCTGTATTTCGCATCAAACACAAGACAACTTTAAGCAATAGTGTGTATAATTAATATCTAAATGAATTCTAATGCTGTTTTACACTATAAAAATAAAACATACTTCAAATAAGAAGACTTGGACCAACTATGCAAACAATTTTTTCCCCTTCACATGATGGAGTTTGAACTTCATATTAAACTGCTTCTGTTTCACACAAACGCCGGCACAGACGTGCATGTTCAGCTAGAATCGCCCTGAACTCGTGCATGTTCGGATGCGGAGCTATGCGGAAAGTAACAAAAAATGCCGTGCACTCCGCCACAAGAAATTAGTTAGTGAGCACTCAAAGCGAACTTCCGGTAACACCGCGATGACGTCATATTTTCCGCGCTCACACAAGCCAGGGGGGAAGGAAGTCGACCGGAAGTTGAAGTCGGCTGCGTGCCGCCATCTTGTAGCAGAACTTCACTTGCGTTAGCATCCCATTGACTCCCCATTCATTTTGGCGTCACTGTGACAGCGAATAACTTTACATCTGATGCGTTTAAAGACTCCATTTGTCCATTATTTATTTCTAAAAATACACGACAATGTATAAAGGGCACCATTACCTTCTATGTTACATTATGGGCCCGTATAAACAGTTTTTGTAAAAATAGGCTAACGATTTGCGTCATAACCACTCGACTCTCTGTCGCACAGTAGAGAAATTTACCGTACAGACAGAAGGAGAAGCTCGCAGGCAATCGGGGAGACGTCAAGAGATATGGCGTACTGGCGTTACATTTTAAAATACTATACAAAATAATCCCTTAATTGCAGAATACTTACTCCGGCTCACTCAGGCCAAGGACTCCCCGCTCAAACTCGCCGTCTCTGCAAGATTAACGATGGCAGTTTGCACGCACAGCTACTAGAAGATTTACATCTGTCAGACAGTTTGCTGACGTCATCAAGCTTAGTTTGAGATCTGCGCGTCAGAAACGGAAGTTCTAAAAATCGCTAAAAACGGGCTTCACTTGTCTCAATTGAGTTCCAATGGGTCGCTGTGTCCATTTCTTTTACTGTCTATGACACAAGAGGACTTGCGGATGCGTCGAGTTTAAATCTTAAATCAGCCTTGACACAGAGAAAGGGACCGATGGCCGGCCAGCCGGGTTTCGTCTTTGGGAGAAAAAATAGCAGATTTTATTTTGTTTTATTTTATGTATTGTTTTTATTTATTTTATTTAAATTTATGTGTGTGTACTTCTTACATGTTTGGTTGGTAAAATAAATGTTGTAAATTCAAATCAGAGTGTTTGATGTATTCTTGAGTCTATAAGGTAACAATAATATAATAAGATAACCTTGTTTGAAATGGGTTTGGCCAAAAGAAAATGTTGGTTTCATCTATACTACTAGGTACTTTTATTATATTGACTGGGTTAAATAGAATGGCATTACTAAAAAGTAATCAGTTTTCATTGACTAAAACTAGACTAAAATGTCATCAGTTTTCGTCGACTAAAACTAGACTAAAATGTCATCAGTTTTCGTTTACTAAAACTAGACTAAAATGTCATCCGTTTTTGTCGACTAAAACTAGACTAGACTAAAAAGAGTATGAACGTGACTAAAACTAATAAAAACTAAAATGACAGATTCACAAAAAGACTAGACTAAGACTAAAATTAAAACAGGCCACCAAAACAACACTACTTTCAAAAGTTTAGGATCAGTAAAGTTTTTTAAAGAAGTTTCTTATGCTCACCCTTACCAAAAAGTAGTATACTTCAAGTTTATTTTATTTAGTATACTTAAGTAAAGTTCAAGTATATTTTTAAGTATACTTTATGTAGCAAGTATACAAACATCAGTGTTCTATTAGTATACTTGTAAGTGTACTGTTTCAATACTCCTCGGGACTAAATTGGCCCACTTTCTAGTATATAAAAGTATACTTTTAAGTATACTTTAAAAATAACAGTAGCAAACTTTGAGTACACAACTAGTTAACCTCTATGTTTGCAGTTTGTATTGCAATTATACTAAAAGTGAACTTATAAGTATACTGATAGTTTTTACAAATTAAATACTTTGTAGACTTTGAAGTATAGTCTCCAATAAACTACTAGTTTAGTAGTTTTATACTGCAAGTATACCCATAAGTTTTCTTTAAGTAAACTTTACATCATTCTTTAAGTATACTACTATGTCCCTATTTAGGTTTTCATTTGTATATATTTTGTTATATGAATATCTGAACATACAAAACATCCAAAGAAAGTACAGGGTATCTGCTTGTAAACAAAAACATTTTATTCTAGCTTTGTGCATTCTTTTTTTTTAAAAACACTTGAATGTGGGTAAGTTTCATAAGAAAATAAAGATAACATTTTGAACAAAAAGCTGAAAAAAGACTATGAATTAGATTCAGAATGATAATTAAAATGTAGATGAGTCAATCAACACCCCAAAGCTTGACTGTAATTATTACCTCTTCATCGGTCGACATTTTATTCCATAACGTTACAGTATTTATTCTAATACTATCCAGATAAACTTGTTACAATCTTTAGTATCTTCTTCTTCTTCACTCTTCTTCACTTGTGTTTTTTTTTACGGAAATTCTGTACAGAAGATGTGTACTAGCACCCTCTACCCTATAACAATGAAAACACGGATTCTAGGAGCACAAGTATAGCTCAAATATATTTAGACTTTTTGTAAGTATAAGCCAAGTACACTTAAAGTATATTTCTGAGAAGTACATAAAAAGTAAACTAAAAGCATACTTTCCTATTTTTTAGTTTAAAAGAAGTATACTAATAGCACACTTGTATAAACTTCTTTTTCGTAAGGGTTCTTCCAGCGCCTGCATCCATCTCGCTGGCCGTGGCGGTCTCCCGTGGAGAGGCGCGCTCGGCATTTAAACAGCGGCGGTGATGAGGCTCCAATTACATCTGGTGTGCCTCATCACACGCCGCCAGCCCTGGCTCTTCTAGCGCCCCTCCTCTCTCACACACCCACTCCTGTCAGGAGCCTGGTGAAGGGCGACGATTAAGGGATGGAGTGACGATGATAATTAGGGGATCCCTGTGCAGTCAACTCGTCACACCCCCCCCACCCCCGAGGGCGATTATCCAATCCCCGTCATCAGGCCCGCCGCCACCCTCGGTTCGTGAGTGCTAACTTCCTCAACCAGGCTTCAAATGGTCGGAGTGGGCGAGGATTCCTCTCCGGGCAGTTCTCTCTCTCGTATCGCGCCAGAACAGGGACAGAGAAACTGGGTTTTAGTTGACAGCCACAGGGTAAATGACAATAGAAAACACATCACTTAACCCTTTTGTGGGTGGGAGGCTGTCTCTGTCATTCCTCTGTCCCAGTCCGGGTTTTCGCGAACTTTTGTGAGCGAGAGGGAATGATGTCACCAGGTGTTGCCCAACTGTGCTGTCTAGGCTGACTTGCCCGCAATTCTCCACCAGTGGTGGCGGGAGGGGAGCAAACGACAGACATGGTGGGTTGTGGTGTCGGGCCTCGGATGAGGCTTTTATTAACAAAAATAAGAGGGAATAAGTGTCCAAAGGGGGAAGAGTGTCCAAAGTAAACAGGGAATCTGGTTTTCTTGTCCTCGTCATGCTGCGAGGTTAGGTTCCCCCCCCCCTCCCCCCCCCTCTACTGAAGGGCAGTAGTGTCAGGAAGGAAGGGTCCAGGTTCAAGCGGGCAGAGTCCGGCTAGCTGCACGGCTCCCCCTCTTTGGGTCCAGAGCACGCGGGTGGTTGCGGCTTCATTTCCATACGTTGCATCATACTCATGCCGTGGCGCGCTTGAATGGGGACTAGAACGCGCGGCATCCTGGCCCGAGTGCACGACCGGGTAACGGGGCCCGCCAGGTCAATCTCTGGCGGCCAGGTGTAACGTACGGGAGTCCCTTATACACCTTCCTGGCCCCACCGAGGACACCAGCGTGCATGCACAGGAAGAGACCGGTCTCCAGAGGGGAGGCGCACTTTGCATTTAAACAGTGGCAGTGATGAGGCTCCACAATTACAGTCAGGTGTGTGCCCCCTTCATACTTTATTGGAAGACATTGTGGTTTTGGTTATGTGATATATAATTAGAATATCATAACCATTCTCTAGTCCTATACATATATATATAATTAGAATATCAATTCTATGATATATATATACTAGTATTATATTATACTACACAAACCTACTCTATTATTATAATATAATACACACATTTATATATAGTTATATATATATATTAGTATATATATATAGAGTATCTCTTAAGGGGCAGGTCATATAATGTTCGCTTTTCCTAGTATGTGTCATGTCATCAAAGAAGTTGATTTATTTCACTAATCCATCAAAAACAGGTGGAAAACTTTGTATATATATTCATTCATTATACCTACAAATCTGATACCCCTCTTTTCTCTCACCCTCACCTACCACACTGTTTTCTTTGTCTTTTAATTTTCGGCATTTTGCATTTGATTTTTGTGACATACTTGCACTTAGGAAAATCCATATCCCATATCCCCCCCTTCACCGCGTATCTCAGAACAAATAGAAGGGTCCCAGGTATCGCGCCAGAACAGGGACCGAGAAACTGGGTTTTAGGTGACAGCCACAGGGTAATATGCCAATAGAAGGTTTTTGCGAACTTTTGTGAGCGAGAGGGAATGATGTCACCAGGTGTTGCCCTCTGTCCCAGTCCGGGTTTTCGCGAACTTTTGTGAGCGAGAGGGAATGATGTCACCAGGTGTTGCCCAACTGTGCTGTCTAGGCTCTGACTTGCCCGCATTCTCCACCAGTGTGGCGGGAGGAGCAAACGACAGACATGGTGGGTGTGGCGTCAGGCCTCGGAGAGGCTTTTATTAACAGAAAATAAGAGGGAATAAGTGTCCAAAGGGGAAGAGTGTCCAAAATAAACAGGGAATCTGGTGTCCTCGTCATGCTGCGAGGTATGTGAAGGGCAGGTAGTGTTCAGGAAGGAAGGGTCCAGGTAAGGGGCAGAGTCCGGCAGCTGCACGCGCTCCCCTCTTTGGTCCAGGGCACGAGGGGTTGCGGCTTCTTCCAGCGGTTGCATCCATCTCACTGGCCGTGGCGCTTGAAGGGACTAGACGGCCCAGGGCAGCCGGGACGACGGCGTGTAAAGGCCCCGGCAGGTCACGTCTCTGGCGGCGTGGGAGTTCCCTCTATACACCCTTCCTGGCCCCACGAGGACACCAGCGTGCATGCACAGGAAGAGACCGGTCTCCAGAGGGGAGGCGCACTTTGCATTTAAAACAGTTGCAGTGATGAGGCTCCAATTACATCAGGTGTGCCCCCTTCATACTTTATTGGAAGACATCTGTGGTTGGTTATGTGATTTATAAGGCAGGCAGCAAGGGCTTTAGTAACCATTCTCTAGTCCCCTATACTATATATAATATATATATATAGATATATATATTATAATATATAGACACCACTATATATATATATATATATATATATATACACACATTATATATATATTATATTATATAATATAGTATATATATACAGGTGCAGGTATTATAATTAGAACATCATCAAAAAGTTGATTTATTTTCACTAATTCCATTCAAAAAGTGAAACTTGTATATTATATTCATTCATTAATACACAAACTGATATATTTCAAATGTTTTTTTCTTTTAAATTTTGATGATTATAACTGACAACTAAGGAAAATCCCAAATCCAGTATCTCAGAAAATTAGAATATTGTGAAAAGGTTCAATATTGAAGACACCGGGTGCCACACTCTAATCAGCTAATTAACTCAAAACACCTGCAAAGGCCTTTAAATGGTCTCTCAGTCTAGTTCGGTAGGCTACACAATCATGGGGAAGACTGCTGACTTGACAGTTGTCCAAAAGACGACCACTGACACCCTTGCACAAGGAGGGCAAGACACAAAAAAGGTCATTGCAAAAGAGGCCTGGGCTGTTCACAGAGCTCTGTGTCCAAGCAAATTAATAGAAGAGGCGAAGGGAAGGAAAAGATGTGGTAGAAAAAAGTGTACAAGCAATAGGGATAACCGCACCCTGGAGAGGATTGTTAAACAAATCCATTCAAAAATGTGCGGGAGATTCAAAAAGAGTGGACTGCAGCTGGAGTCAGTGCTTCAAGAACCACTACGCACAGACATATGCAAGACATGGGTTTCAGCTGTCGCATTCCTTGTGTCAAGCCCACTCTGACCAACAGACAGCGTCAGAAGCGTCTCGCCTGAGCTAAAGACAAAAAGGACTGGACTGCTGCTGAGTGGTCCAAAGTTATGTTCTCTGATGAAAGTAAATTTTGCATTTCCTTTTGAAATCATGGTCCCAGAGTCTGGAGGAAGAGAGGAGAGGCACACAATCCACGTTGCTTGAGGTCCAGTGTAAAGTTTCCACAGTCAGTGATGGTTTGGGGTGCATGTTATCTGCTGGTGTGTGGTCCACTGTGTTTTCTGAGGTCCAAGGTCAACGCAACCGTATACACAGGGATGTTTTACAGCACATCATGCTTCCTGCTGCTGACCAACTTTATGGAGATGCAGATTTTATTTTCCAACAGGAATTTGGCACCTGCACACAGTGCCAAAGCTACCAGTACCTGGACTAAGGACCATGGTATCCCTGTTCTTAATTGGCCAGCAAACTCGCCTGACCCTAACCCCATAGAAAATCTATGGGGTATTGTGAAGAGGAAGATCCAATATGCCGAACCAAGAATGCAGAAGAGCTGAAGGCCACTATCAGAGCAACCTGGGCTCTCATAACACCTGAGCAGTGCCACAGACTGATCGACTCCATGCCACGCCGCATTGCTGCAGTAATTCAGGCAAAAGGAGCCATACTTTTCATGTTCATACTTTTCAGTTGGCCAAGATTTCTAAAAATCCTTTCTTTGTATTGGTCTTAAGTAATATTCTAATTTTCTGAGATACTGAATTGGGATTTTCCTTAGTTGTCAGTTATAATCATAAAAATAAAAGAAATAAACATTTAAAAATATATCAGTCTCTGTGTAATGAATGAATATAATATACAAGTTTCACTTTTAGAATGGAATTAGTGAAATAAATCAATTTTTTGATGATATTCTAATTATATGACCAGCACCTGTATATATATATAGAGAGAGAGAAAGAGAGAGAGAGAGAGAACACCCACTCCTGTCGGGAGCCTGGTGAAGGGCAGCGATTAAGGGATGGGTTGATGATGATAATTAGGGGGGAGGCAGCCAACTCGTCACAATATATATAAAAAACGTGAATACGTGAATTCTTCTATAGCTATCTGTGACTGTAGCTAAATGTCTAGGAATTTTGTTACCATTCTGTGCCCATCCTACGCTATTTCCAGCACTTAATCAAGCCACTCTTCTTTAATACATGATGACACGTCATTACATTTGCGTTGGCTCTCATGTTGAGCGCACCTCAACCATTGAAGTATTCGGTTTATAGAGGGGCTCATTTGGCGCACATCATACTCTTTCTATAAAACCTGTAAACCGGATTCACCAGTTCTAAATCTATAGCGACATCAACTCTATAGTGGTTTTTCCCAAGCATTGCGATTCTTTCGCTTTCCGTTCCCCTTCTAGGGAGCTCACACTGTGTCCTGAATGAAATGCAAACTATGCCATGCTGAGGTGCGTACCTGTCCACCTAATGAGAGAACAACGAGGAAGTGACAGACATACACTTAACCTTTCTTCAGAAAGGGGCCATGGCACTGACACCCTGGGCCGCTCACACAGAGAGTGGGCAATCTATAAAACCCTAACATGGGAGACAGCACAGGCTAGGCAAGGGGTTCAAAGAGACCACTACTTAAATACCCTAATAAGGGGAGTAGTTTCTGAGCTGGAACACAGCTATCTTCGAATAGCAGTTTCCTTAGGCATGGCTGAAGTTTGCCCAGACCACGGAAAGTTGGCTATCTACTTAAAACCCTAACAGGGGAGATAACACAATCCAGGCAAGAAGCTCAAAGACAGCTAACTTTGAAAAGGGGTCAGCACTGAGATGAAATGCGGCTTTATTTGCTTTTAATAAAAAAATACGATATACAATTCAAAATGAACACAAAAAGTCTTTTGACACTTTGTTAATGTCAGACACTAATGCAATTTGTTGTACATCATATGTTCTCTGCTGGGTTTTTTGCACTTGCGAGGAACTGACTTCACAGCCACTATAAAACCCACTTTGACCCAGGTTGGCCTATAGCAAAAATAAGGCACAGAATAGAGAAGTTTTAATGTTTGTCTTAATGTTTTAATGTAAGTCTGAGTCTGACCTATTGATTTCCCTTCCGGTAAAGGTCATATATAGCTACAACATGAACACATGCTTTTCAGAAAAGAAAATAGATAACTTCCACAGAGCTGATGTTCCACAAGAAAATTTTTAAAAGATGAAGCGAGTTACAACTGATACACAAAATCACACAACACAAACAAATTCAAATCAAAGTTTAAATTAAACAAATCAAAACAAGCACACAAACTGCTGAACAATTTCAACGAAAGCTTTCCAGCACTAATTCAACTCTGTCAATCTTTAGAAAGAAAAGAAGGGGAGCTCAGAACATAAAACACTACGAAAATGCTGAAAGTTTATCATAAGTGTTAAAAATAATTTTCATGAATGTACATGTAACGGAGCCAATGAGACGAGAGACATGCGGATCCATATGCAAGCTTTTTATTAAAAGACGTGGTCACAAACACAGTATCCAACAGGGCAAGGCAAAGAGTATCCAGGTACACAGCAATAATCCAGTCAGGGGCAAACAGAGTCCAAACAGCAAGAAGAAGGGGGTAATCTGAAATACACAGATGAGAATCAAAACACAGGAAAAAAACAGGCAAGGCAAGACTATGAATAAACTGGGAAAGATAGAGCAGGCTCTGTAAAGTAACATTTAGCTAAACAGTAATAAACGCTAATCAATACTCAGCCACTTGAACAGGATCTGGGTGGGTGTTTTATACTGTGTGTAATAGCTTTCAGGTGAGCGTGTGAATGGTTACAGCTGTGTGCAATCAGTGCAATGGATTATGGGAAATGTTGTCCAGGGTAGAGTGTAACAGTCTGTGAGGTGTGAGAGTCCATGTAGTGAGTGGGTGACATCTGGTGGTGAGTGAACGGAAGTTCATAGACCGGATTCGTGACATAATCCCCCCCCCCCATTGTGGCTATTGTGCAAATAGATACTAATAATACAGTTTTCACAATAAAGCATAGCCTCTCGTGCTTTATTGCTTCAAATCATGCCACTCATACGCCAGTCTCTTTTTTTGTCTTTCTGAATTGTAAAGCTGTCAGATTGTACAACACCTGTAATAAAAAAATCATTATACTTATGAAACAGCAAGAAAAAATATTTTACTAGTAAAACTCACATTTTACTAGTACTGCGGTCCATGTAAATACTACTTGGACAGTATTGGGACTCACAATTTTCTCTCTTTCTATGCTATATGTTTCTGTTTCATGTGCATATTGTGTGTCTTTAGATTGTCAACAGGCTACAGTTTCACTCTTGATCATATTAACCCTGATTCTGGTTCTCTTCGCTCTGACTGTTGGACTTGCACTCTACAAAATTAGACAGTGAGTCATTCAAACAGTTACAACACATTTCTCTATCAGAGATAAATTTACTGATGTGCTGAGCTTGAATGCTTTTTAGTAATTCATTTCCTATTTTCCAGATTGTCCAGCAAGCTGAAGGTGGGTCTCCTTATATAGTGGATATAGTAAGGCAGCATGATGATGATGGTGATGATGATGAAGAGTTTCTGTTTTCAGGCTCAGAATGAGGCAGCAGACACATATGCGTCTCTTCAGCTATCTGCTCCACCCTCTGAATATGAGACCTTGAACATTAAGAGAGGTGACACACAATAAACAACAAATAGACATTTTATCTCCCCCTTTCTCTTCCTTTGTCAGCTGTATTTTGAGAATGTTTATAATGCATATATTTCCACATGAATGACTTGACATGAGATTTGACCTGTTTATAATAGAGTTTTGTTATGCATTCATAATCTAATAGAAAACAACTAACTGCACATGGATTATTTCTGTTTTCAAGCCTGATGCATTACAAAACATTTTATGCGCACATGGACTAGTTATTTGTCTATTATCATTTCTGTCATTTTATGTACTATTTCTGACAATATGTTTTCAAGTAGGCCTTTAATTTGCAATTCATATAGTTTCTTAATGTTTACGTTTTGATGTAGGAATATTTGTTGTTGTATAATATATCTTTGACTCCAGTTGTACCCATCTTCTGTCTGTACAATGTCTTTTCATACTTATTGAAGCTTGAAAGTGTTGATTGCATAGAATTTAATTGAATGTACAAAAAAAGGATGAGAGAATTGAAATGACCTGACCTGTTGTGTAAGTAAAGTAACAATTTTAAAACACATTGATGGTTGTATTTTTTGTCTTTTATCTCAGTATTCCTATAAGTGTTGTATAAGGGGTTTTATGCATAATAGTAACTCTAGAATGTGATGAAACAGGTTTTAAAATTGCTGGGCTGAGATATATAAAAATTCTGATGACTGTAGAAAAATGTTAATTCAGTATACACATTATCCCACCGACCATAAAACACAAATTTTTTACACTTCCAAAAAAAAAAAAAAAAAATGTATTAATAATAATTATTTATTATTTCAAAGGGTTACTAATGACACATCATCTGGATATTTTCATGTCTGGAAAAAAATGGAATTAAATGGGTTAATTATCAGTGTCTCTTTCTGCAGGGTTATATTAATATGCCAGAGTTGTTAAATCATTCACTCAACCAATTCATTCAAAAACACAGATTCATTCCTGAATGCCAAAACTGGTGGCAGATCAGAAATAGACCAAGTACTGTAACTGGCAATATTGTGATCAAAATATAAGTTATAACCACTTATTAAATGCCGAAGTTTCTTGAACTGTCGTATAAAAGCAACGGCAATGGCTGTGATTACCTTCAGAACAATAGCATTCTTGAATTTCCTCCACACACCTTTAGTGATCCCATGAGAGAGCAGGTGAAGCTGTGACTAAAGTCAAATATCAACCAACACATCCAAAGTAAAACTACATGAAACTTAAAGGAAGGCTAGCCAGAACATAGCTCCAACACACAAAAATGAGAAACTTTGTTCAGTGTGAAAGGGAATATGTTTTTCAGTGTGGTGCCAAATTGTCTGATAGATTTTTTTATTTTATTTTGTCCTGAAGAATGAATATGTCAATTTGCAAAATGTACTTGGTGTCCCTGGTTGCCTGCAACACAGATTTAAAAAACTGATCCCTGGAACACATTACAGGGTTCATTTATAAAAAAAAATAAAAATTCTTGTTCTTTAGACTTTAAGCTCAAGTCCAGATGTAATGATGGCAAATATAATGTACATGCAGAACATTTTAGGTTTGAGCTTTGTTTTTTATGTTGGTATTTCCTTTATGGGAGTGATTTTCTCAATACAAAAAATCAGAATAAAAAAAAAAATCATTTTTTTCATTCATTGATAATATTGTTTAATTCATCACCTTACTTTTTCCCCCTCTCCCTGCTCATACATCTATAAAACCTGTTCACTACATTTCAAGTTTTCTGAAGACATACTATAGCTTTGTGTGTGCAACAGACTGAAATTAGATGGAATGCAGAAGATTATGTAAGTTGTATAGTTTTTGCAGCAAAAGACTTTACAGAAATTCAGTTAAAGGCATTGTCTGTGCACAGAAGGCATGTTCATGCTGATCCAGGAAGTGCTGGTGTGATGTGTTGAAAAAGGGAAGTTATAATAGATCTGATGCAGTCAGTAGATTATGCTTCAGATTCGGTTTCTGCAGCAGAGCTTCAGTCCGTCTCTAATCAGCAGCAGGTGTTACAGCTGGAAACTTGGGATCTAAACAGGAAAACCAAAAACATTATACCCTAACAAATGCCATAATATCTAACATATTTAACTTCCATTACAATAAACAAAAAATAAAACAACTAATAAAAAAAAATAAATCAGATAATACATACCATATTTAACATATTTTTTAATTAAAGAATATATTATGCTTTAATGATAATCATTATTAAAATACATTATTTAAAAATATATATTTATTCTAATTATGCTTCATTTTCATCCACATATTGTTTAAATATCCAGTTCCAAATTCCCTGCAGTGTTTATTAATCTAGAGTGCACGAAACAACCAATTTCATGAAACAATTAATAAAAAAAACTAATGCAGAGAATAGTTAGATGATTTAAATGGTTAAACACATGGATTACGTATACTAAACTATTAAAGTGAATATAATTATTCAAATTTATGGGTAATGGACCAACATTCAAGGGTATAAAATAAGAATTCACAGAGAAAAAAAAAACTGTAATGCTTTTGCACACATACTATACATGCTAAGTATTATTTTCAGAAATTATTTTAATTAATGGGAGGAAAATAAACAAAAAGTAAGACAATGTTTTGTTTTCAATCAACCATTAATGTTGATGTAAAATATGAAATATTACTTCCTCCTTCCTGAGGTATTATCTTTGGCACATATTTGTGCAAAAACGTTTGCATCTTTTTCTTTGAAATTAAAGGTGAGTTTTATGTTGTCAGTGCTCTCAAACTCAAAGAAAAGTCTCTTAATCACAAAAAGTGAGCGAGGAATGAGGGTGGCTCAGTTTATCCAGTGTTACAGGTTTCTTCCTTTTTGGGCTCAGTTTGCTGTTCACCTATAGGTTGATGCTCCTCACTGAATGAAGGGATGGACATCTGGACAGCAGAGAAAATAATTCTTCTTGGTTTTCTGTTGAAAGGTTTGAATATATTTCCATTCATAAACTAAATTTAAGAAGAAAAATTTCAGACCTCTTTTCTCGATATTCATAATTTTTAAATTGTTTCTTACATGGTTGCATTATGTGTGTGTTGTAGGTGTTTGCTGTAGAGATTTCAGCATCAGTCTGCCACAGAACATTCAAGCTCTCAGTGGATCCTGTGTGACCATAAAGTGCAGATTTGAGATTCAGGAAAAATATGACAAAAACCTCACTGAAAGAGCTACAGGACTGTGGTTCAAAGACGGGACTGATGTGAACAACAATCTAGTGTTTAACTCAAGCACATCAAGCCAGAACTCCTTCATGAAAGGGAATATAACTGGAAAATTAAAAGACAAGAACTGTACCACTGTTTTTCATGACCTCAGATCAAATCACAGTGGTCAATATTACTTCAGGATTGAGGGTGAAGGTGAACTGAAATGGACCTATTCAGAAACAAGTGTTTCAATTCATGTGATTGGTGAGTGACTGGAAAAATATTATAAACTGTAAATTGTTCTAGTACAAGACAATGAAATCTCTTTCACAATCACTATGTGAAATGATTATGACAGTAGTCTAAAAGACAACAACATTTTAATCCAGAGTTTCCATGATCAATATAGACTTAAAAAAAAAAAAAAAAAAAAAAAAAAAAAGTATCTTATTTGAGGAGAAAAACAAAAAAACATTGTGGCGATGATAGTCTTCAACCAAAATGTTACTTTATAATCAATATATTCATATATACAACATAAATATGTGTTTATTTCAGACTCTCCCACCAAACCCACAGTGCAGCTGTATGTGGAGCAGAAGGAGGTGCAGGATCAGGAGGAGGTGTTGGAGGGGAGATCTGTGAGTCTGCGCTGCTCTGCTGAGACTCTCTGCTCCTCTCCTCCACCAACTCTCACATGGAGCTCCACTCCCAGAATCCCCCTCAGTGAGAGCAGCAGACTAGAGGAGCTCATCTCTGATCTGAACTTCACTGCTACTCACCGTCAGCACAGAGTCACTTTCACCTGCACTATAACCTACCAGCTACAGGACAAGAACAAAACAGCACAGACCAACATCACATTACATGTTCAGTGTAAGTGATGCTTTGAGATGCTTTTTAGTTTTGTTAATCATATTATTGTGATTTTATTGTGAGGCTTTGATTTTTTTTCCTTCAGATTCGCCTAAAAAACACATCAGTGTCTGTGCTTCCCTCCAGCTCTGTGTTGGAGGGCGGTTCAATGACTCTGACCTGCAGCAGTGATGCAAATCCAGCAGTGAACTACACCTGGTCCAGAGAGAGTGAAGGACAGATGGAGCAGCTGCAGACTGGAGACACTCTTACCTTCAATAGGATCCACCTGAAACACAGAGGCTGGTACTACTGTACAGCTCAGAACCAACACGGCACCCAAAACTCTTCAGTGATGCTGAACATTCAGTGTGAGTGTTACATAACAGACAATTTTACCTTGTCACATTTATTACCAACTTAAAGTCATTTATAATAGGAACAGTTATGATACTGTTATTGTGTTATGATTGTTTTTTTTTATTTGTTATTTTTTTATCTTTATTAAGTTTAAGGCCAAATAATAATTAAAATAATAACTTTAATTTGTCCAGTTGAACTAACCACATTCCTGTTTTTAAGTTTTATTTAAATGCAGGGACATTGATTTTTCAGTATATACAGTACACTGTAAAATCCAGTAGTTTACCTTACCTTAGTATATTTACTTAGTTGTTGTACTTACTATATTTTATTAAGTTACAGCCAATTTCAAGGCAAATAAAACAACTTACTTACTGCTTTGTGTGACGCTTACTTAAAATAATCGAGTAGCCACAAAAGAACCAGTGACATTAAAGGGTTGGTTCACCCAAAAATGAAAATTAGCCTGTGTTTTACTCACCCTCAAAGCATCCTGGGTGTATGTGACTTTCTTCTTTCAGACGAATCCAATCGGAGTTATATAAAAAAATTGTCCTGGCCTCTCCAAGCCTTTCATTGGGGGTAAGCGGGTGTTGGTTGTCAACAGTTCAGAAGACATGAAATAAAGTGCGCGCATTTTAAACAAAAATGTTGGAGGATTTCGATATAAGCCAAAAGGAGACTAGTTTTCCTTTGCTACAGTAAGGAAACTTTGTTTACTTTGCTCCCGCATTTCTCAGAGGCACGCGTGCGACACATATGTCCTACGTCATCCACCGGAATATTTTCCGCGTACCACAGTCAGCAAAAGTGAGAAAAAAGTGTTTATTACATTTGGAATATAGATATTTATCTTACAAAAATGCATGGATTCGCTACAGGAGGCCTTTATTCACCCTCCGGAGCCGTGTGTGAGGGACGTTTTATTACAGACGCGTGCACTTTATTTCAAACCTTCTGAACTGTTGACAACCAACACCCGCTTACCCCCATTGAAAGGCTTGAAGGGACCAGGACAATTTTTTATAGAACTCCGATTGGATTCGTCTGAAAGAAGAAAGTCACATACACCTAGGATGCTTTGAGGGTGAGTAAAACATTTTCGTGAACTAACCCTTTAATACACCAGTAAGAGGCAGAGAATGCACTAATATGTTGATAATGTGGAACATAACAACAGAAAAAGAAGAAGAAAGAGTTTTTGAGGCGGGGCAATTCTTTATAGACTTTTCACTCATTTCCTCCACTTCTGTAGTTATCTTTCTCTAGTTGCATTCACTTGTTTCCCAAAGTCATCCTGAATGTTGAATTGTCAATACAACTGAAAAATCTGAGAGAACATCATATAAGCTGACTTCATAAAATGATGTTGATTGTCCTAAAAAATGTTTTTGTTTGAACTCACCATTATAGTGATTAGTGCTGTCTTTGGTTAGGCAGTTGGAACTTCATTTATATAGTTGTCATTCTTTTACTACTGATGCAACATGAAATCACAGTTATTTGGTTTCAAAGGAAGGGAAGTAATAAATAGGTTTCGTTTAGAAGGTGACCTAACTTTTAATTAAATCATTTGCTAGTGTGTTTTTCAAGTTGATTAATGATCTTTTACAATTTTACTGTTTTTCAAAAACACCTTGTGAAGCTTTTAATTGGATTGATATGATCCTTTTTTATTTGTGGCAATATCTCGCAATCGCCCATGCTTGAGTCACACACAAACTCCAACATTCAGCATGCAAAACACAACAAAGGTAACAATAAAATTGTATTTATCTTATTAATTGTAACAATAGCCATATATACTTATAATAGCAATATTTGCTCTTTTTGCTGTGCTACTACTGAGACAAGACAGCAAATAAAATTGACAAAAAAAAAAGTAAAAGTAAAACAAATCAATTGCATAATTATTAATGCCGCAATGCACTCTGGGAGTTAGCAATTCTGAGTAGCTATACTACAGTGGTTCCCAACCACGTTCCGGGAGGCCCCCCAACACTGCATGTTTTCCATGTCTCCTTAATGAAACACACCTTATTCAGTTCATCAGCTCATTAGTAGAGACTCCAAGACCTGAAATGGGTGAGTCAGACAAAGGAGAGATGCAAAATGTGCAGTGTTGGGGTGCCTCCAGGAACGAGGTTGGGAACCATTGCCATACTAAGTCAAGAGTAAACCTAAAGTAAATTATCAAGTACTCCCTACAGTTCTTTTCAAGTTACTAAAACTCTTGTGTAAGTGAACTATATTAAGCATTTGTCAGTACATCCTATTCCTATTTCACTTTACTTGTTTTTCTTTAAGCAATTGGTTTGAAGGTTTTTTTTTTTTTTTTTTTTAAGTAAGCCTGACTTATTAGATTTTACAATATATTGTAGCTTCAGACTTTTAGACCAGTCTGGATTCTAGTCAGTAAGTTTTGCAAATGCACTCTTCTGACTGTTGATGCATCACCACTATAGCGTCAGTGGGGTCCAAAGCAGCATTGCACACATTTGACTTTCATTGTATGAACAAATGAAGTATTTTTCAAAATAACTTCTTTTGAATTGCACAAAAGAATGACATGCACACAATTTGGATTGTCACGAGAGTCAGTAAATGGTGAAACTGTCACTTTATATGTATAATAAGGTTAAAATGTATATACACAGTGACCCCAAAACATATTTGAACACGTTTGGACACTTCAGTCTGTGCATTATCACATTAAATAACAAAATATCAAACCAAATAGCATCTACCTTAAAAGAAATGCCACTTGTTTTGATATTTTGTTACCTAACGCATTCATATATTATGCCTAAATAATTAGGCCACTGTATGTAACTGACAGAAATATTACCTAATCAACCTTCCCAGTAAGCCAGTTTGTTTTCCTATATCAATCTTTTATCTTTGCTTCTTAGATGCTCCTAAAAATACATCAGTTTCAGTCAGTACCTCCAGCTCTGTGTTGGAGGGCGGTTCAGTGACTCTGACCTGCAGCAGTGATGCAAATCCAGCAGTGCTGAACTACACCTGGTCCAGAGAGAGTGAAGGACAGATGGAGCAGCTGCAGACTGGAGACAATCTTACCTTCGAAAGGATCGACCTGAATCACAGAGGCTGGTACCACTGTACAGCTCAGAACCAACACGGCACCAAAAACTCTTCAGTGATGCTGAACATTCAGTGTGAGTATTACATAACAGACAATTTTACCTCGTCACATTCATTACCAACTTAAAGTAAATTATAAAATGAACAGTTATGACACTGTTATTATGTTATGATGCAGTAATACCTACTAGCTATAAAAAATGTTTCTCTTTATTAAGTTTAAGGCCAAATAATATTATTAAAAGGCCTTTAATTTTTCCAGTTAAACTTACCACATTGCTGTTTTGAAGTTTTATTTAAATGCAGGGACATTGATTTTTCAGTATAAATTGTAGCTTCAGACATTCAGATCAGTCTGGATTATAGTCACTCAGTAAGACTAGATTGTTTTCCAAATGCACTCTTCTGACTGTTGATTCATCAGCACTATAGCATCAGTGGGGTCCAAAGCAATATTGTACACATTTGACTTTCATTGTATGAACAAATGAAATATTTTTCAAAACAACTTATTTTGTGTTCTGCAGCAGTGATGCAAATCAAGCAGTGCTGAACTGCAGCATTTATCACTGTCACGAGCAGAATCATTGTAGTTATTCTGTTTTTCTCATTTAAATACTTTCAGATGCCCCTAAAATCTCTCCATCCTCCAACTGTACCAGGACTGATGTAACTGTGTGTTTCTGTGAGGCTGATGGGAATCCCTCTCCTGAACTGGAGTGGCATCTGTCTGGATGTCCTGTCACTAACTCTTCAAACATGTTCATCAGTGAAGAGCGATTGAGCAGCACAGGCTTGAGGAGCTCCATCACTTTTAATCAGTCTCTCACACACACATCCACTCTGCAGTGTGTCAGCAGAAACACTCATGGCACTGCAAGTCACCAGTTTAATTTGCTTCATTCCACTCCTCAGGTGTCAGGTAAATTTTATAGACATTAATTTTTAAGGTCTAATGTTTAAAGTATTTAAAGATGCATCATCTTAAATACCATTAATTATACATTTTAACAATTCTGTTGGTGTTGTACATTTCTAGTTATTACATTAGAAAAAGGGCAAAGGATAAATGCTCAATTCTTCATTACCTCACACACTTTTATGTAAATAAATTTTATGCAAAAGAACCTTTTTGCTAAAAGACATGCTTTTGCTACAAGACAAACCAGTTTTGTTACTAACCACAGTTCAAACTTGCTGCTCGGCTCATTCTTCTAGAAAGGAGGATGGACTGCAATCACTAGCATTATTAGAATTAGATGCTTTTTATTTCATATAATTGATCAATTCTATGAGTGGCTCTCCAAAAACCTGTAATTTATTATTAGATGGCACTGAACTCATTCTGGCTGACAATCAAATCTCTTTTTTGGTTGGAGTTGCTGGTGGGGCTTCTGTGATGATGATCATATGTGGCATTTCACTTATCTGTGCAAGGTATGTCCACATTGCCCAAGGTCACTACAAGTCATCAATGTAATTAAGCAACAGAACTAATCTCACTTAAGCAATAAGCAAATTATGTCAACTCTGAAAACTATTTTGTCAACATTCAAATCCATACATGGCTGATGTTAATTTGTTTAATTTTTTGATCACGGACACATGGAAATATATTTTTTTCAGAAGAGAAAGCAACACAAGACGAGACGATGGCATTGAACTCATTCTGGCTGACAGGGTAAGTTCCCTCAAAGTACACTGTTCATTTTAAAATACTGCAGCTCTCGACTTGATTTGTTCATCTGTTTGTACAACAGGAGGATGAGAGTGGCCCTGATTGTGCCAATAATGCCATGCTGTCTCCTACTGGATCTGTCACCCAGAATCATGAAGAACTCCATTACACCTCCATTGACTTCACAAACACCCAACCAGAGTCAGAAGAGATCAGGGGCATCTCCTCGCAGACAACTGACTACGCTGTGGTCCAACATTATCCTGGTGGAGTATCAGAGGCAGAGAGCTCAACAGGAGGTGATCAGCCCAACAGCAGAATCGCAGCTGTAGTGATGTCAGAGAAAAATCAAACCGTACTAGAGCAGGAGGCAAAAATGGGAGAAGTGTTCTCTCAGCAATCAGAAGACACAACATATGAAAATATCAACATCTGAGCTAGAATTGCTCACACAATCAGTGTTTTGTCTTGTAATTACAATGAATGTTAGCTGCAGCTTTCAAGTGTGAAACATGATAAAAAAAAAACAAAAAAAGTAAAAACGCCATATAACTTCTGGGTCATGTATATAGTCATACAATAGCATTTTTTTTTGTGGACCAAAGACAATTTAGCCATTTAAGGAATATTTCAAGTTCCTCTCTTGTTTTCTTTAAAAAAAAGGAGGTTACAGTGAAGCATTGTGACACACATTGGAGTAAAACTGTGGGATTTTGTCCACCAGGAACCAACTGAATCATTGTACTTTGTTAATCTCATGTAAAATTTTATAAATACCATTGTCATGGCAACAAAGTTGTAAAATGGGATAAAATCTTACAAAATACTCAAATCATGCAAAAATACATATTCTTTACATTTTATGGCTATACCTTTGAATCAGTGAGTATTTTAATGTTTACAAATTGGCCCCATTTACTTTGATTGCAAGTACCACACTGTAACCTAACCTATGCTTTTATTATTATTTTTAAGAAGCTTTTGTTTTAAATAATCTATTTTTAATCATATTTACATGGTATATTTAATTCCATATCTGATTAGACTGCATCTGTGAGGGAATTAGTACTGGCCCCAAAAATATAGACAGACACAAGTGGATAAGTTTTAGAAAGTTTATTTTCAGTTTCTTTAATATTAACATTCTCAGGATGCTGGTGAGTATTCTCCAGGCCAGGAAGTGGCTACAGTGAGGTGAGCAATGGGTCAGTGATGGGAGTAGAAGATCAGAGGAAGGTCTGGAGGATAGCAAGCTAGTTGAGCGCTTCCGACCAGGAACTGAGGGAATTGGCTTACTGGTATTGCCTGGATCAGTATAGCTGACAGGGTTTAGGTGGTCTTATGAGGTGGATGGAGTGATCTGCTTGGGAGTTGAACCCCGGTTTACCAAGTGACAGGCAGAGACACAGTCCACTGTACCACACAGAAGAGTCTACCTGTGTGTTCTAGAAGGCATTCTGAGAAGTAATAGATGAGTAGAGAACAAACAGTAACAGAGACAATACAATCCAATTTCCTTTATCCTCTTCCAGTCCCATGTCCAAAACAATTCCACAATCCACAATCCAAATCCACAATGAACTTACAATCCAGCATCCAAAGCAGCAAATAAACAGTCAAACTTACTCCCTCTTGATAGGGGTCCAGGCAGAGAGAGAGAAAAATCAGGTTGACTAAATGACTAAATGTAAATGTAAATGTATATTCTCTCTCTCTCTCTCTCTCTCTCTCTCTCTCTCTTTTACTTTTAATGTTAGTTTACTTATAGCAGGACCATTTATTTTTTTGTACATATTTACATTTGATTGTTTGTATAAGTTTTTGTATTTACCCCAAAGGACAACCTTCTAAAGGCCAATTCACATCGCACAGACACACAGACATTGACAAATTCTAACAGACAGTTCATCTGGTGTTATCGGATCAGTGTGTTACCCCCGTCGGTGTCTGTTGGGAGTTGGTCAGAGCCCATTTTGCTAACTGAAGGTGCTCAATTGGTGTTTGTCAGTTCATGGAATGTCTGAGAAGTGACATGATCTTGGTGAATGTCAGTGTCTGTGCAGTGTGAATTGGGCTTTAAAATAAAAAAGGGAGATGATTGACTGCAAGATTTGTAGGTTGTCTTTTGACACTCAAAAAACAAATAAACAAATGTGTGTAGCATGTTGTGTTGATTTTTTAATGGCATTACAATGCAAAAAAAAATATATATATAGATTATTTTTTAAGTGGATATGCATTGCACATACAGTACCCACTTAAGATAAAGATACCAGACTCGAGGTGAATGGTGCCATCAAATTAGCCTCAGCTGCTGATATGGAATTAAAATCTCAACTAACTACCTAATTAAATTGGCTTAAGAAAGCCAACTTACTGAAATCCGATTTAAACTTCTTCTTCTTCTTTTAAAATATATCTTCTCCTAGACCTTAGAGAACCAAAACTGGGTTGCTATATCTTTTCTAACTGATCCGGCTTACAAGCTGGTTTTAAAATACTTTGTGGTGTATTTAGGCTGTCTACTGTCATAGCAAAGCTTAAAAACTCTCTACTGAGAATACAGCTAAAACCAGCCTAAGGTGATTGACTGCTTTGGCTGGTCTCCCAAGCTGGTTTTTAAGTGGTTTTGGCCACTTTCATGCTGGTCTTATCTGGTTTTTTACTGAATCATCTGGTTTTAGCTGGTTTTAGATGGATTAGCATAGAAACATGCTAACAACATGCTAGTTACTTGCTAATCAGGCTAGAAACATGCTTTTAATATGGTTTTGGACAGTGTCACGCTGGTCTTAGCTGATTTTTACCTTTTTTTACTGAATCAACTGGTTTTAGCTGGATTAGCATAGAAACATGTTAACAAAATGCTAGTAACTTGCTAATCAGGCTAGAAACATGCTAGCGACATACTAGTAACTTGTTAATCATGCTAGCAACATGCTAGTACCTTGCTAATCATGATAGTAACATGCTAGTCTTTTGTTAATCATGCTGGAAACATGCTAGCGACATGCTAGTTACTTGCTAATCATGCAAATGACATTCTAGTCACTTGCTAATAATGTTAACAACATGCTACAACATGCTAGTGACATGCTAGCAACATGCTAGTCACTTGCTAATCATGCTAATGGCATGCTAGTCACTTGCTAATAATGTTAACAACATGCTAGAAACTTGTTAACATACTAGTGATTTGTTAATCATGCTAACAACATGCTAGTGACTTGCTAATCATGCTAACAACATGCTAGTGACATGCTAGTCACTTGCCAAGCATGCTCCCAAGATGCTAGTGACTTGCTAGTCATGCTAGCAACATGTTAGTCACTTGTTAATCATGCTAACAACACGCTTGAGACATGCTAGTCACTTGATAATCATGCTAGATACATGCTAGTCACTTGCTAATCATGCTGGAAACATGCTAGCAACATGCTAGTCACTTGTTAAAGTCCAACTGAAATCAAAATTGACAATATTTACTTTGTTTGCCTAAATTGATTGTTTTGTGGTGAACAATTCATCCATGCAAGTCAATCCACACAAAAATTTTTTGGCTTCGTAATCTTTAATCAAAATCTGAAAATGCCCCTCCCCTATGCATTGGAGGACCTTCCCTGATGACGTAGGTTTGAAGGTTTGGGTGTCTGCTTAGCATCCGTAACCACGCCCCTCTAACTGACAGTAGACAGGCTACCTGTGTGTTTGTGAGCATTGACAGCGCATGAAAGGAGAGATGGCGAGGAGGTGCATTTTTGGTTCTAGATCCAATCAGGTGCTAGTTGGAAAATAAAGCCACACCCACTATTTTTCCTTATTTAGTATTCTGTTTCTCTCAGAAATACGTCACAACACTGGAGAAAAGTCATTTGCAGCTTCCGGTTCACGTGGACTGTAATCACTCTGGAAACATGATACTGATGTGCTTTTTAATCATGCTTGAAACATGCTAACGACATGCTAGTCACTTGCTAGTCATGCTAATGACATGCTAGTCAATTGCTAATCATGCTAACGACATGCTAGTTACTTGCTAATCATGTTAACAACATGCTAGTAACATGCTAGTCACTTGCTAATCATGCTAGCAACATGCTAATCACTTGCTAATCATGCTAGCGACATGCTAGTCACTTGCTAATCATGCTGGAAACATGCTAATGTAATGCTAGTAACTTGTAAATCATGCTAATGACATGCTAGTCACTTGCTAATCATGTAAACAACATGCTAGTCACATGCTAATCATGCTAATGACATGCTAGTCACATGCTATTCATGTGAACATTATGTTAATCACTTGTTAATCATGCTAGCAAAATGCTAGAAACATGCTAATGATGGTAACAACATGCTAGTCATTTGCTAATCATGTTAACAACATGCTGGTCATTTGCTATATATGCTAACAAAATGGTAATGTCATGCTAGTAACTTTGTTAATCATGCTAACGAAATGCTAGTCACTTGCCAGTCATGTTAGCAACATGTTAGTCACTTGCTAATTATGCTGGAAACATGCTAGCTACATGCTAGTCACTTGCTAAATATGCTGGAATCATGCTAGCGACATGCTAGTAACTTGCTAATCATGCTAATGACATGCCAGTCACTTGCTATTTATGCTAGCAACATGCTAATTACCTGTTAATTATGCTAGCAATATGCTAGAAACATGAAAACAATGGTAGCAACTTGGTAGTCATTTGCTAATCATGTTAACAACATGCTAGTCATTTGCTATTCATGCTAGCAACATGATAGCAAAATGCTAATGACATGCTAGTAACTTTGTTAAACATGTTAATGACATACTAGTCACTTGCTAGTCATGCTAGCAAAAGGCTTACTAGCAATCATGCTAGTCATTTGCTAATCATGATAACATGTTAGTCACTTGTTTAACATGCTAGTAACATACTTATCATGCTAACAACATGCTAGTCACTTGGTAATCATGCTAGCAACATGTTAGAAACATGCTAATGACATGCTAGTCACTTGGTACTCATGCTAGCAACATGCTAGTAACTTGCTAATCATGCTAATGACATGCCAGTCACTTGCTATTTATGCTAGCAACATGCTAATTACGTGTTAATTATGCTAGCAATATGCTAGAAACATGATAACAATGGTAGCAACTTGGTAGTCATTTGCTAATCATGTTAACAACATGCTAGTCATTTTGCTATTAATGCTAGCAACATGATAGCAAAATGCTAATGACATGCTAGTAACTGTTAAACATGTTAATGACATACTAGTCACTTGCTAGTCATGCTAGCAAAATGCTAGTCACTTGCTAATTTTAACAATCATGCTAGTCATTTGCTAATCATGATAACATGTTAGTCACTTGTTTAACATGCTAGTAACATACCAATCATGCGAACAACATGCTAGTCTCTTGTTAGTCATGCTTGTAACATACTTATCATGCTAACAACATGCTAGTCACTTGGTAATCATGCTAGCAACATGCTAGTTACTTTGCTAACAATGCCAGCCACATGCTAGCGACAGGCTAATCATGCTGGAAACACGGTAGTGACATGCTAGTAACTTGCTAATCATGTTAATGACATAGTAGTCACTTGCTAATCATAATAGCAACATGCTAGTTTACTATTTCTTATCTATTTATCTACATATCTGTCTATTTATCTCTCTATTTTTCTATTAGATTTTATTGCCTTCAGAACTTTAAAATTACTTCAAATTAGTTAAAACTGAAACCCCTCAAACTTGAAGCTTTTAAAACTACTTCAATCTTTCTGGTTATGCTTTTTCAAGCCAACTTAAAGTATGTCTACAAACTTCACTATCTAGTTACCTCTTCTCTCTCTCTTTCTTTTAACCAAAAAACAAACAAACAAACAAACAAAAAACAAACAAAAAACATTTTAAACTAATTTTTAGAAGCAATTATCTGCTTATGATGCAGGAGAGCTCTGTTTAGGCCTCTGTGTTCTGTTCTGCACAAAGAATGTATCAGAATTTTGGTCTTAATGTGTGAATTCTGAACAGCAAGTTACAGTACATGTTACTCAAAAGACATTATTGGTAATTCAGTATGGTTTGCTTATAATTGTGTGTTAACTAAGCTGTTATAGCAGATAAAATATAAGCAGTAAACACCTTTCAAATTATTATTATTATTATTTTATTTATTTATTTTTTCAATTCTTCTTGACAATCTTCTTCTGAAATGGTTTATATGCCACTCCTTTCTTGTGCACAAAGATCTTTATTAGAGTGTATAAGATGCTTTTGGTCTGGAGAAAAAGGTTTCCTTTATTTAGTGGATCTGAAAAGCTCTTCTTAAAGTGTGAATGCTGAGCAGGAAGCTGATAGTGCTGCCACAATTATTTTTAATACTGAAGATGATGGTGACTGACTTCTTAAAGTTCAGAAGCTGCAGACACAGTTCACATTAGTTTAATTTTCCAATTATTTTTCATTGTGTCAATAAAGTCAGTCAATTGTAAGTTAAATTCTGCAGAAATTTAGTTACATTTTATTTTTTAGAATAACTTACACCAGTCTTGTGATTTCATGTCATACAGAGAAAAACAACAACAACAACAACAACAAAGTGACATTTATTTAACATATGTTAGGACAAAACATTTTTTTTTAATTGTTAGGGTTTAAATGACAATAGACATATTATTTACAACAAACTCAAAAAAGTACTTTGACTCTTTGTGGCTGTCAAACACTAATGTGATGAACGTTGCTGTAGTTTCTCTGCTATGTTTGTGTGAACTTGACAAGAACAGTTTTCTCACATCTACTAAAAGCACATTCATAGCAGTTGGTATAACAAATAAAGCGGAGAGTAGGGAAGTGAGATCTGAGAAAGTTTTTTGTTTGCGGCTGCATCTTTGTCATTTTATATCATGACTGATTGACATTCAGAAATTGTGATACTGCATCCACATACTTTTTGGGGTAACCACATTTTAATTCAGTTGAATTTCAGCTGGTTTTTGATAACCACATCTGCACTAGATAACAAACAGTTTAAGGAATCAGAGGAATAGCTGTTGAATGACTCTTCTCAGCATTCTGTCTCAGCAGGGGCATTTTTTGGACATTAAAACAATTATACGATTCTTCAAAGTAGCTTGGAATGTCATAACACAAATGTGGTAATCATTCTGTATCAAGGTATTACCATGGTAAACCCACCAAACTTGCCTTTTGTTTCATTTCCATAATCCATCCTCTCAACTCTTCCACTCTGCCCTTATCACTCGATTTTTCAGTAGCCCCTCACTGCAGAACACAAGATCCAGGGGGTGTGGTTGGATCCACATCTAGGGGGTGGGGATTGGTAGGTTTAGGGGTGGAACTCTGGGAGATGGGTAGGTTTAGGAATCAGGGGGTGGTTTAGATATATGTAAGGTGGGAAGGAGTTGGATCTGGATCCAACCACACCCCCTGGATCTTGGGTTCCTGTAGTGAGGACCATCTACATTTTTTACTTGAACGTTAATACTTTGTCTTGTAGTGTTTCTTTAGGGGTTATTTATAAACAATATTAGCATATTGCTGCTTACAACACAGAAAACACCTACTAACTACTGCATCACTTATAAAACAACACCACCACCATCAAACATACTTTCTTCATTTCACTTGTGTGGTTTGGTACAGTTTGTCACAACTCCACTAACCAGAGTGCCTATGACCCCTACCCTTGAAAGCACCTACAATGGGCACGTGAGAACTGGACGATGGAGCAGTGGAAGAAGACTGGCAGGTCCCATTTTCATGTGCATCATGTGTATCATTTCATCTACAAGCTGTGTATGTTTGTGCTAATTTCTCAGGGAAGTAATGGCAACATGATGGACTGTGGGACAACGTCATACCGGTGGAGTGAGTGTGATGCCCTGCCTAGTGTTCTGCTCGGAAACCATGGCTCCGGTTATTCATGTAGATGTAAATTTGACACGTGACACCAACCTAAATATAATTGCAGACCAGGTACACCCCTTCATGGCAGTGGTGTTTCCTGGTGGAAGTAGCCTCTTTAAGCAGGATAATGCACCCTGCCACACTGCACACATCGTTCAGAAATGGTTTTAGGAACATGACAAAACGTGCTAGGTGTTGCCTTGGTCTCCAAATTCCCCAGATCTCAATCCAACTGAGCATCTTTGGGATGTGCTCTATCTTGCAACCTGTGGAACTCGAAAGTCTTGGTGCCTGATACAGGACAGCTTCGGATGTACAGTATACACACACACACACACACACACACACACACACACATGTTCCCTCAGGTTGCATGTAACTTTCAGTTCTGTGATTCACACAATGTGAAACATCTAGCAATTCTGTAGATGAAAAAATAAAAATAGTGTAAATAGTCTAAATAATGATTTATCTAGGGGCGAGGCCAGAAATGTTTAAGTGGGTGGGCCTACATAAAACTGGGTGGGCAAACTGTAGCATATGAAAACTGAAGATACCAACAGAAGATACAGCACAAAGATTTAATACACACTACTACTAAAGCATTAAAAAAATGAATTTTAATTTAAACATTTACTAATACATTATTGAAATTAAAAGTTATCTGTTAACCGTACCTGAGCTAACGAAGAGTTGAAATTTTATTAACTAATGTCAACAAAGACTAATTACTGTACCAAATGTATTTGTCATTGTTGATGTTAGTTAAGGCAATGCCAAACGTTAACTAAAGTTTACTGAATGTAAAGCATTACCTTAAGATGGGGCTTCACAGATGATCTCATAATCAAATGTCCCAGTTTGCGTTCAAAGGAGAGTAGATATCGAGGACCGTAGAAATGAGCGCAGCTGCAAATATGCAGTTCGTTGTGGAGAAGAGTATCTAGCACAATGTTTATTTATTTATTTTTCCACAAAGAATGCATCTATTTAGCGGATCAAACACTGTACCTATGGTAATATGATGCTTTAAACACGTTTGACTCAGACGTTTTTAATCTATAAATCCATAACCCGCTGGTCTGGTTTCATTTGTAGGTGGTCCGGATTCAGTGATAAGACTTATATTTCATTTGGGAAATCCAATATATACACTTTAAGTACTGAATGAGGTTTGTTTCACCATTATCAAATTGAACTTTCAAATGTAACACTATTTTCAAACATGTGCGTCCTCACGTCATTAACATAATTATGGGTGGGACTACCAGAAACTGACCAATCATTATTTTGACAAGCATATGGTAGCCTATAGGAAGCCTATAGGAAGAGTTAATAAACTGCCTGCAATTGACCAGGAAAACTAACGTTAAATATATTTTAAAGCACATATATGAATTTATAGTGAAACTATACATTTATAATTATCATCTTTTGATAAATAACATTAATCTGGAAAATTACCAGCTTCTCACTGGGTGGGCCACAGCTTAAAGTAGGTGGGCCACTCCCCACCCAGGCCCACCCATAGCTTCTGGATTTATCCATGAATTAATTTATTTATTTCAAAAATTATTATACTTATTATACAATTTATTCCAAGTAGCAGCTGTTGTGAAATGTGAACATGGTTTTAGAGAAAACTTCATATTTAATGGCCTTAAAAATGTGTGTCCATCAATTAAATTTTAAAAAATATTTTCCAACAGATTTTAATTGTGTTTTCAAAAATGTATGACATGTGTTGTTTTACATGTATTGCAAATTTACATTATTTCATTATTGAAAGAATTGTTTTTGTTTGTTTGTTTGTTTGTTTGTTTTTTACAAATATTTTGGAATTAATAATTAATAAAAAAATATTTTTGGGACCAACTGTAAGCACTCACATTGGGCACTCACTTTGGTTTTTCAAGCAAAACATTTTACAGAGAGCAACAAAAACAACAGCTATTGAATTCAAAATTAACAAAAAGTCTTTTGACTCTTTGTGGTTGTCAAGCGCTAATATGATGTGTTGTTCATCATGCTTACTCTGCTGGGTTTTTTTTTTTTTTTTTTTTTTTTTTGTGAACGTGAGGGGAACTGACTTCACTTCACACATCCACTAAAATTATTTTGACCCAGGCTGGTTTAGCAAAATAATACATGGAATAGAGAAGGAAGTTCTAAGAAAAACTCTTGCATGATTTCTTTGCAAATGTCACTTGCTTTGTCATTTTGTATCTATGCAATGACATTCAGATACATATATTTATTTAATCGTATTATAAATTTGATTAAATATCCTTGTCCTATCTGATCTTCCTCATATATAGCTACACTTGAACATGAACACATGCTTTTCAGAAACCAAAATCAGCAAAAGATTTTCACAGCGCACCACAAAAACCTTAGGTTTTAAACAAAGTAACACTTTTTACCAACTAAAACAAGCATACAAACAGATGAACAATTTCAACAGACAATCAATAGCAGGGATCCTCAAATCTGGACCTCGAGATCCACTTTCCTGCAGAATTTGGCTCTTACCGTAATCAAACACACCTGAGCATGCTAATCAATGCAATCAATGTCTTTGGGATCATTAGAAAATCACAGGCAGGTGACTTTTTGATCAGGGTTGGGAGCTAAACTCTGTAGCGCATGGACCTCCAGGGCAAGATTTGAGGAATTAAACTCTAGAGCTTTCCTTTCACTACTGCAACTATGTCAGTCTTCTAGATCATTTCACGAGACAATGAAGAGGAGTTAAAAAATTAAACTTGCTTATTAAAAAAATAAAAATGCTACAAAAGAGATAAAAGTTTTTATGTTCATGAGTGTATAGGTGATTGGAGAAACACTCAAGCAGCAGGAGCTGACTGCATTCTTTGTTGTAATGACTCTCTAGATTGCAGTGGGAGTTGGGAGGTGAGTGGAAATCATACACAGCGATATATGTTCTAGAATCGTCTATGTTCTAGAATGTTTGATGTCCTCCAACTAGATAACTAAAAAAAAAAAAAAAAAAAAAAAAAAATTTCACGTAGATCCTATATTTTGATACATTGTAAAAGCATGAAGATCATGCCTCGCTGCAAACAAACAAAAGTATCAATTTCCTAGCAAATTTGACTCTATTTATATCTATTAAGATGTTTGAATTAAACATTTATTTTTCCATGCATGCAATTTTGCTACTGGCTTGTTATACTTGTAATTTAAAAAAGATAAAAGTTGAGATTAATTTGATAAAGTTTTTGCATAAATATTTATTCTATTTTTTATTATTATTATTATTTTTATATTAAAGCAGAGTCTCGTTCCCTCTTGGGGAACAATGGTTAAATGCGCAACCCAAGACGTTCCCCTTCTAAGGAGCTCGTGCTGCTTCCTGAATGAAATGCCAACCATGCCACGGCGTATACCTGTCCAACTAGTGAGAGAGCACTGAGGAAGTGACAGACATACACCTAACCTTTCTTCAGAAAGGGGCCAAGGCACTGAGCTAACTTTGAAAAGGGGTCAGCACTGAGACTAAACTCAAAAAATAAAACACAAAAAATAACAAAAAAATTATTTTGACACATTCTAATTCAATGAACACAGAAAGTATTTTGACACTTTGTTGTTGTCAGACGCTAATGCAATTTGTTGTACATCATGTTTTCTCTGCTGGTTTTTTTGCACTTGCGAGAAACTGACTTCATAGCCACTATAAAACCCACTTTGACCCAGGTTGGCCTATAGCAAAAATAAGGAACAGAATAGAGAAGTTTTAATGGAATTACATTTAGACAGTTTAAAGTGTGACAGAGGTGTGTGAGAAATATAAATTTGATAATAAATGCCAGTCCTGTCAGATTCTGACCTATTGATTTTTCTTCCTGTAAAGGTCATATATACACTTGATTATAAGTGTATAAAGTGTTGACTATAAGAGTTATAACTGATACACAAAAAAAAAATTTAAAACACAACAAAACACAAAACAAATTTAAATCACAGTTTAAATTAAAACAAATTTACACTTTTTTACCAATCAAAACAAGCACACAAAACTCCTGAACATTTTAACAAACGCTTTCCCCAGCACTAATTCAAACTCTGTCAAATCTTTTTTATCATTCCACAAGAGAAAGAAGGGGAGATCTGAACATAAAACACTACAAAAATGCTAAAAGTTCATGAATGTACAAATGATTAAAGAAACACTTACTCATTTACAAGTTAAACATGCAAGCTGATGCTGACACAGGAAGTTCAGTCAGTATGTTGTGCTTGTGATTCACACACTTCCACTCAGTCTCAAATCAGCAACAGTTCAGAATTTACACTGGTTTGACTGTTTTCTCATTTCTGGTTGGAAACTTTTAAAGATTTCATAAACATGTTAATTTTGTATATTTCAAAAACATCAATTTGCACTATGGGGCTTAATATGTGACTCTCATGAATCCTTTTTGTAATTTCTGCAAATGCAAATGTATTTTTCCCCACAGAGACTGAGCGCCTGTTAATGAAGAGATGGACACTGCAGAGAATATCATTCTTTTCTGTTTTCTCTTACAAGGTTTGATTTTCATTCCCTTCTTCTTCTTCATCTAGTAAAGTTTGACCTGTTCAGTGTGACTAAAAAGGTAAATTAACTAGATTAAGTGCAAAATTAACTAGTAAATTAACCATTTAAAGTGCTTAATTACATTTAGTCTGCATGCGCGAAACTATACTGTAACTTTTAATTCAGATAGTGACTGAAACACAGAATGTTTTCTGAAGTTTGGGATCTCATTCAAAATTGACAATTTATAATGTATTATTAAATACATTAATAGTTAATATAATTGTGTTTGAGGTAGATTTCACTGTTGCTGTTGTTCTGCTTATGTTCACCTATTATAGAAATAATACTTTAATGCAATTATATGTAACATAAATTTAAAAAAAAAGAGAGAAAAAGTTTAGGACTCTATAGAAATGTGTTGGTGGTGTCTTCAGTGTTTGTTTCAGTGGTTATTTCTGCTTGCGTGTTTAAATGCTTTTCATTGTGTGTGTTGTACTGTAGGTGTTTGCTGTAGATATTTCAACATCACTCTGCCACAGAAGATTGAAGCTCTCAGTGGATCCTGTTTGATCATAAAGTGCAGATTTGAGATTCGGGAAAATATTTGACAAAAAGACCTCATTGAGAGTGCTGCTACAGGACATTGGTTCAAGGATGGGTCTTATGTGAACAAAAAAATAAAGTTTTTACCTCAAGCACATCAAGCCGGAACTTCTCCATGAAAGGGAAAAATAACTGGAAATTAAAAGACAAGGACTGTACCACTGTTTTTCATGACCTCAGATCATATCACAGTGGTCAATATTACTTCAGGATTGAGGGTGAACGTGGACTGAAATGGACCTATACAAAAACAAGTGTTTCAGTTCATGTGATTGGTGAGTGAATTCATGACTGTTAAATATGATTGTAAATTGTGATCTACTGTAGTACAGCAAAATCTGTTTCTTGTGTTCACCATCATTATCGATTATACACTACCGTTAAGTTAATTTATTATTCCTTGTAGAATTACAGCATTCTGCGTAATTTACATTGTGTGCTCACAGTACATTGTATTTGACCTTGATTTTGAGATATCCATCTTCTCACACTGAGGACAACACTGAGTGACTTACATACAACTATTACAAAAAGTTCAAATGCTCACTGATGCTCCAGAAGGAAACAAGATGAATTAATAATAGTCTGGAGGTGAAAACTTTTTGAATTTGAAGGGTAAATTGAACTTATTTTGTCTTCTGTGAAACATGTATATTCTGTAGCTTCTGAAGGGCAGTACTAAATGAAAAAAAAGAAGAAAAAAAAAGAAATAAAAGAAATAAATTATAAATTTAGGCAAAATAAGAAAAAATTTACACATCTGTTCAAAAAGTTCACACACCATGGCTCTTAATACATCGTTTTTCCTTCTGGATCATCAGTGACCATTTGAACCTTCTCTAATAGTTGTGTATGAGTCCCTCAGCTGTTCTCAGTCTAAAAAGATTGAGCTCAAACTCATACAGTCATTGTTGGAAAAAAAAAATGTGGATCATCCAGGTAACATCATAGTATTAAGAATCAAGTGTATGTAAAACATTTTTAAAAATTGGGTCATTTTTAAAAATTCTAATTCTAATTCTAATACTGCTACTCAACGTCAGCACAGAGTCCACTTTCACCTGCACTATAACCTACCAGCTACAGGACGAGACCAAAACAGCACAGGACAGCATCACATTAGATGCTTTGAGATGCATTTTTGTGGCATCCTTTCATTTCTTTTCTCCTCCATCGATGTCCATGTATCACATCATTCTCTCTTTCTCTTTATCAGATGCACCTAAAATCTCAAACTCCAGCTGTACCAGGACTGATGTAACTGTGTGTTTTCTGTGAGGCTGATGGGAATCCCTCTCCTGAACTGGAGTGGCATCTGTCAGGACGTCCCTGTCACTAACTCTTCAAACACATTCATCAGTGAAGAGCGGATTGAGCAGCACAGGCTTGAGGAGCTCCATTACTCTTCATCAGTCTCTCACACACACACATCCACTCTGCAGTGTGTCAGCAGAAACCACTCATGGAAATGCAAGTCAACTCTTTCAACTGCATTCATATGTTGCACGTGAGTTTCAGTTCTGTGATTCATCCATTGTTAGCTTCACTTACTGTCTCCTGAGATGTCTTCATCTGATCAATTTTTAAAGGTAGCATGTATCCTGTTTCCAATGTTAGCTTCACTTACTGTCTCCTGAGATGTCTTCATCTGATCAATTTTTAAAGGTAGCATGTATCCTGTTTCGCTCCAATACTATATGATATGAGAGCTAAAAAATAAAAATGGCTCCTGAAAGTCGTTCTTGGTATATTGGTCTGTTTAAATGACAAATGTTAAGTTATATTTTTATTATACTATAGGTAAAAAAGAAATACACTTAAGAGTTGCTAATATCGATGCACTTAGATTTTTATTATACTATAGTAAGTGCATAATAAATGTGTTATTTTGGTACAACTTTAAGTATGTTAAGTGCTCTTTAAGATATGCTTAAGATCAATTTTAAGTATATTTTAAATATATTTAGATTTGAATATATTTTTAATATAAATAGTTGTGTTAAAATGGAACAGGTCAGCTGCCTGGAGCTTTGGGAAGCAAACATTAACATAAGTAGGAATGCTAATGCTAAATCTCTTTGTAAATCCTCATTCCCCTGCCCTCATGGTTATTTTGATGTTTACGATATACATAATGTATGCATGTATATTTAAGATTACATTTATTCCTCCATTGTCTTCACAAACTCACAAGAAGTCAGGACTGAGAGCTCAATGGCAGAGTCTTCAAGATGTAGAGAAGCACAGGTGATTGTGAGTGCAGATGTGGCTTATTAAACAAACAGAGTCATACTAATTGAGACCGACTAATTGGGAAATTGCTTCGAACCATTGCCCAATGGGCAATACATTGGCATGCAGCATTGGCAAATTTGGCCAAGGGAGGCCCCCTGCATCCACCCACGCTCCTGCACCGCATCTGCAGCAGCCTCCAGCAAGTGGCGCTGTAGAGCTGGGTGTAGGCAGGCCGCCCCACCCCGTCCTGGCCCCCATCAAACCTGGCGGTGAGCGGAAGAGCAAGAGGCCCCGGGACAGGTGACCCAGAGAGAGGTAGCTGCTTTCTGGGGGATGGTGAAAGCACCTTTCCCTTCCCTGGAGGAGGGCCGGGTGGATAATCTGGAAATCTCATCGAGAGATCAGTTTTCTCTATTTCTGGGTCCCAGGAGGGCATGGAGAGCTGCGGACGGCCAAGCACCGGAACTCACTCATCCTCCTCCTTCGCCAGATGGCAGCAGAAGGTGATCCTAAGAGCGCCAACAAAGGCCCTACTCACGCTCCTCTGCCAACCTGTGGAACCAGGTGAGCCTTGCACCCCACACTCACACCCCTCTCTCCGGTCCGCTCACAAGCTGCCTGAGTTGGGTCCCTGTGTTCCACCTCTCACTGCCCCACTGTGGGTATGGCTGTGGTTCCACTGTGTCCTGATTGTACGGTTTCTAAAGTGCCTGGTCAGCGCTACCCCAGCCCGTCTCGCAGGCTCCTGTGGACAATCAGCCTCGGCTATGCAATTCAGTTTGCCCCGCTTCACTACAGTGAAAGCGTTCGATGCCCCTGTTCTGTGGGTAGAGATCGCAGTCCTACTGGCGAATGACGCGATAGAGCCGGTCCCTCCAGCCGATATGAGGACGGAGTTTTTACAGCCCTTATTTCATTGTACCCAAGAAAGGCGGTGGGTTACGACCAATTTTGGATCTGCAAGTTTTGAACCAGGCCCTTCATCGGCTACCGTTCAAGATGCTGACGCAGAAACGCATCTTCGGGTGCGTCCGTCCCCGAGATTGGTTTGCAGCGATCGACCTGAAGGACATGTAACTTTCATGTATTGATCCTTCCGCACCACAGACCTTTTCTGCGCGGTTGCGTTCGAAGGACGGGCATATCAGTACAAGGTCCTGCCCTTCTGGCTGTCCCCCTGCCTCCTGTGTCTTCACGAAAGTCGTGGAGGTGGCTCTTGTTCCCCTCAGAGAGCAGGATGTTCACATTCTCAGCTATGTAGACAATTGGCCGATACTAGCACAATCTCAGGATCAGTTGTGCCAGCACAGGCACCTGGTGCTCTGGCACCTCAGCCTGTTGGGCCTTCGGGTCAGCTGGGAAAAGAGCAAGCTCTCGCCGATGCAGAGGATCTCTTTTCTCGGAATGGAGTTGGATTTGGTCGAACAGACAGCATGCCTCACAGAGGAAACATGCGCGGTCAGTGCTAGACTGTTTGAATATATTCAAGGGCAGGACAGCGGTCCCCATTGAACCTTTTTCAGAGGCTCCTGGGGCATATGGTGGCTGCAGCGGCACTTACACCACTCTGCCTGTTACATATGAGACCGGTCCAGCACTGGCTTTATGGCAGAGTCCCGGGGGGGGGCGTGGAAGTGCGGCACTCACTGGGTCCAAGTAACACCGGCCTGTCGCCAAACCTTCACCCCGTGGTCAGATCTTGCATTTCTCCAGGTAGTGGTGCCCCTAGAGAAGATCTCCGGGCATGCTGTGATTTTACACGGATGCCTCCACCACTGGCTGGGGGCCACGTACAATGGGCATGCAGTCTCAGTGCTCCTTGCCTTGAACCGTCTCAAAGGTTAGAGGCAGGCATGTGCTGGTCCCGAACGGACAACACAGCGACCGTTGCATACATCAACTGACAAGGTGGTCTGCGCTCCCGTCGCATGTCGCAACTTGCCCACCACCTCCTCCTTTAGAGTCGGAAGGTTCTGAGGTCACTTCGTGCTGTTCCCATTCCGGGCCTGCTCAACCCGTACAACTGACGAGCTGTCTTGAGCAATGCTCCCGGGAGAATGGCGACTCCATCCCCTGATGGTCCAACTGATTTGGAGACGGTTCGGAGCCACTCAGGTAGACCTGTTTGCTTCTCCAGAGACCTCTAACTGCCAGTTGTTCTACTCCCGACCGAGAGGACACTCGGCATGGACGCACTGGCACACAACTGGCCGCAGGGCCTGCGCAAATATGCATTTCCCCCAGTGAGCCTTCTCGCACAGACACTGTGCAAAGTCCGGGAGGATGAGGAGCAAGTCTTGCTTGTGGTACCGTATTGGCCCACTTGGAACTGGTTCCCCGAACTAGTGCTCCTTGCAACAGGCCCCCTTGGCCGATTCCTCTGAGGAAGGATCTATTGACTCAGAGACGGGGCACTGTTTGGTACCCACGTCCAGACCTTTGGAAAGTGCATGTCTACTCCCCTGGATGGGACGCGGATGTTCTAGGTGACCTACCCCCAGGAGGTAGTGGACACCATCACTTCGTCTACGAGACACGCTTACGCCTTGAAGTGGAACCTGTTCGTCGAGTAGACCCCCGAAGATGCCCGATTGCACCCGAACATTCCCTATTGCAGCATTGCCTGCACCAAAGCCCCAAGAACCGGAACTCTGTAAGTAACCATCAACCCTCAAACACCATCCTTATACTATCCCTGCGTACCATGACCCCGTGAATGGGAAGTCTTTAGGTAAGCATGACCTCGTCATCAGGTTCCTTAGAGGGGCCAGGAGGTTATATCCTTCCCAGTCCCCCCCATTACCCTCTTGGGACCTGACTCTAGTGCTAAAATCACTACAGCAGAAAACCCCGCTCCTTTCTTCAATTGCCTCCAACAACATTCATTTAAAACAAAACCCCTCTCCTCACTGCACTCCACCAAAACAATAGGGTACCTGCACACTATGCATTTTCGGTCAACGATTCGTGCCTAGAGTTTGGGCCGGCTGACTCCTAGGTAATCGTGAGGCCCCAGCCCAGCTATTTGCCCAAGGTTCCCACTACACTCTTCAAAGACCAAGTGGTTAACCTGCAAGCACTGCCCCTGGAGGAGGCAGACCCAGCCCAGACTTTGCTCTCTCCCGTCCGAGCATTGGGATGCTACATATATATATAAATGTCTTTTATGTGAAATATCTTATTCAGGTCATCTGCATTTTGCATGATCCCTTTTATTTTGGTAAAATAATTAAAAAAATTCAGATACTGCAAAGTGTATGTCACATTTTGACCACAACTGTATATAAAGCACAAATCTGTGTGTTGTTTTGTTTTGTTTTGTTTTGTTTTATTGCAGACTCTCCCCCCAAACCCACTGTGCAGCTGTATGTGGAGCAGAAGGAGGTGCAGGATCAGGAGGAGGTGTTGGAGGGGAGCCCTGTGAGTCTGCGCTGCTCTGCTGAGACTCTCTGCTCCTCTCCTCCACCAACTCTCACATGGAGCTCCACTCCCAGAATCCCCCTCAGTGAGAGCAGGAGACTAGAGGAGCTCATCTCTGATCTGAACTTCACTGCTACTCACTGTCAGCACAGAGTCACTTTCACCTGCACTATAACTTACCAGCTACAAGATGAGACCAAAAACAGCATAGGACAGCATCACATTACATGTTCAGTGTAAGATTTTTGTGGCATCAGTTCTTTTCTCCTCCATAAGATGTCCATGTATCACATCATTCTCTCTTTCTCTTTATCAGATGCCACTAAAATCTCTCCATCCTCCCACTGTACCAGAACTGATGTAACTGTGTGTTTCTGTGAGGCTGATGGGAATCCCTCTCCTGAACTGGAGTGGCATCTGTCAGGACGTCCCTGTCACTAACTCTTCAAACACATTCATCAGTGAAGAGCGACTGAGCAGCACAGGCTTGAGGAGCTCCATCACTCTTCATCAGTCTCTCACACACACATCCACTCTGCAGTGTGTCAGCAACAACACTCATGGAAATGCAAGTCAACTCTTTCAACTGCCTTCATCTGTTGCAGGTAAAATTTCAGTTCTGTGATTCATCCAATAGAAGAAAATCAATAGTTTAGAAATGAAAAACATGTAAATCTATATGTCAACATCAAGGTACATCTGAATACAGTGTTAGCTTCACTTACTGTCTCCTGAGATGTCTTCATCTGATAAATTTTTAAAGGTAGCATAGATGTATCCTGTTTCGCTCCAATACTATATGATATGACAGCTAAAAAATAAAAATGGCTCATGAAAGTGGTTTTAGTGTTTAAATGACAAATGTTAAGGTTTTCAACCAACTGTTCCCAGGTAAAAAAGAAATACACTTAGTTGTACTAATATTGATGTACTTATATTTTTATTACACTAAACTAAGTGCATAATAAATGTATTATTTTGGAACAAATTTAACTATGTTAAGTGCTCTTTAAGATATGTTTAAGATAAATTTTAAGCTTATTGCAGTATATTTTAATATATTTAAATTTGAATATATTCTAATATACAGGCGCTGGCCATATAATTAGAATATCATCAAAAAGTTGATTTATTTCACTAATTCCATTCAGACAGTGAAACTTGTATATTATATTTATTCATTACACACAGACTGATATATTTCAAATGTTTATTTCTTTTCATTTTGATGTTTACAACTGACAACTAATGAAAATCACAAATTCAGTATCTCAGAAAATTAGAATATTGTGAAAAGGTTCAATATTGAAGACACCTGGTGCCACACTCTAATCAGTTAATTAACTCAAAAACACCTGCAAACCCTTTAAATTGTCTCTCAGTCTAGTTCTGTAGGCTACACAATCATGGGGAAGACTGCTGAATTGACAGTTGTCTAAAAGACGACCATTGACACCTTGCACAAGGAGGGCAAGACACAAAAAGGTCATTGCAAAAGAGGCTGGCTGTTCACAGAACTCTGTGTCCAAGCACATTAATAGAGAGGCGAAGGGAAGGAAAAGATGTGATAGATAAAAGTGTACAAGCAATAGGGATAACCGCACCCTGGAGAGGATTGTGAAACAAAACCCATTCAAAAATGTGGGGGAGATTCACAAAGAGTGGACTGCAGCTGGAGTCAGTGCTTCAAGAACTACTACACAAAGATGTATGCAAGACATGGGTTTCAGCTGTCGCATTCCTTGTATCAAGCCACTCTTGAACAACAGAAAGCGTCAGAAGCGTCTCGCTTCAAAAAGGACTGGACTGCTGCTGAGTAGTCCAAAGTTATGTGCTCTGATGAAAGTAAATTTTGCATTTACTTTGGATATCAGGGTCCCAGAGTCTGGAGGAAGAGAGGAGAGGCACACAATCCACATTTCTTGAGGTCCAGTGTAAAGTTTCCACAGTCAGTGATGGCTTTGCGGTGCCATGTCATCCGCTGGTGTTGGTCAACTGTGTTTTCTGAGGTCCAAGGTCAACACAGCCGTATACCAGGAAGTTTTAGAGCACTTTATGCTTTCTGCTGCTGACCAACTTTATGGAGACGCAGATTTCATTTTCCAACAGGACTTGGCACCTGCACACAGTGCCAAAGCTACCAGTACCTGGTTTAAGGACCATGGTATCCCTGTTCTTAATTGGCCAGGAAACTTGCCTGACCTTAACTCCATAGAAAATCTATGGGGTATTGGGAAGAGGAAGATGCGATATGCCAGACCCAGCAATGCAGAAGAGCTGAAGACCACTATCAGAGCAACCTGGGCTCTCATAACACCTGAGCAGTGCCACAGACTGATCGACTCCATGCCAGGCCGCATTGCTGCAGTAATTCAAGCAAAAGGAGCCCCAACTAAGTACTGAGTGCTGTACATGCTCATAATTTTCATTTTTATACTTTTTAGTTGGCCAAGATTTCTATAAATCCTCTCTTTTATTGGCCTTAAGTTATATTCTAATTTTCTGAGATACTGAATTTGGGATTTTCCTTAGTTGTCAGTTATAATCATCAAAATTAAAAGAAATGCACATTTGAAATATATCAGTCTGTGTGTAATCAATGAATATAATATACAAGTTTCACTTCTTGAATGGAATTAATGAAATAAATCAACTTTTTGATGATATTCTAATTATATGACCAGCACATGTAAATAGTTGTGTTAAAATGGAACAGGTCAGCTGCCTGAGCTTTGGGGAAGCAAACATTAACATAAGTAGTAATGCTAATGCTAATCTCTTTTTAAATCCTCATTCCCCTGCCCTCATGGTTATTTTGATGTTTATGATATACATAATGTATGCATGTATATTTAAGATATACATTTATTCCTCCATTGTCTTCACAAACTCACAAGAAGTCGGGACTGAGAGCTCAATGGCAGAGTCTTCAAGAGCTAGAGAAGCACAGGTGATTGTGAGTGCAGATGTGCTTACTAAACAAACAGAGTCATACTAATTGAGACCAACTAATTGGGATATTGCTTCAATAGACAATCCACTTCGAGTGTAAACTAAACGAGCCAATGCACATTGGTATGCAATTATTGCATCCAGCTGCCTCTGATCACAGCGTGAATATTATAAGGCAGGAGGTGCAATGCATATCAGCTTTTCACTTTGTAGCTGAGCGTTAGTATCATTCTGCTCAACTGTGTCTGCTGTGAAATACAAGTCCAGCACGCTCTCGGAAGCTTCGTGTGTTGACGAGACAGCGCTTCAGCGGTGGTCGTTCCCGAGTTGAGTGGGTTGCGCACTTCAGGCTGCACTACCCCTGTCGTGTTGCAAGTGGCCAATTCCCCTGTGCGCCTCAGCACTAAAAGAGCATTTCCTAAAGAGCAAATTTCTCTAAAAGAGCTTTACAGGTGTGTCTTTGTAAAAGACGATGGATCGTCCTCATAAGGATGCCGTTTCACCCATGCGTTTCTGGGGGCAGTCGTTACCTGGCACCGGGTGATTGACACGGTCACTGCCGCACATGTCTGGGCATCAAGCACACTGAGGTGGTCTTCGTGGATAAGTCATGTTCCCACTGCAGGAAGATGACCATCTCGGAGCTGCAAACCAGGCTCCGCAATCTTCAGAGGGGCGGAGTCCCATTGCTGCGATCTGGGGGCTCGTTCTGGCGGCCGACAGACGAGAACCACTTCCAGCAGTAGCGCGGATGGTTTGAGGGTTACAGTGGTGGGAAACCCAGAGGGCAACCAACCCTCTGGGGACCATCGCTCCTCTTGCATCTCTGATCCAGTGGAGCAACCCGCGGAATGCGCTGTGCACTCTTCAAAGAGCATACCAGGGGTATCCAGTGGGCCTCCCCCCGACCAGATGTCAATCTCAGCATCGGAGAGAGAGCTGTCTGATGAAGATTCGGCCGCGCTGCCACCCCCCGGGATGGTGGCAAAGCCTGAATCGGATCCAGAGATGACAGCTATGCTTTCCCGGGCCGCCGAGAGGGTAGGGCTCAAGTGGAAATCTCCACCGCGTTCCGAGCCCTCAAGGCAGGATGATTGGTTTCTAAGGTGGCTCGCGCTGGTTCTCAGCACCCCACCCCACATCTCGGCTACCGTTCAAGATGTTGACGCAGAAACGCATCTTCGGGTGGATCCGTCCCTGAGATTGTTTTGCAGCGATCGACCTGAAGGACGTGTACTTTTCATGTATTGATCCTTTCCGCACAACAGACCTTTTTGCGGATTGTGTTCGAAGGATGGGCACATCAGTACAAGGTCCTGCCCTTCTAGCTGTCCCTGCCTCCCCGTGTCTTCACGAAAGTCATGGAGGTGGCTCTTGTTCCCCTCAGAGAGCAGGGTGTACCCATTCTCAACTATCTAGACGATTGGCCGATACTAACACAATCTCAGGATCAGTTGTGCGAGCACAGGGACCTGGTGCTCCAGCACCTCAGCCTGTTGGGCCTTCGGGTCAACTGGGGAAAGAGCAAACTCTCGCCGATGCAGAGGATCATATGAGACCGCTCCAGCACTGGCTTTATGGCAGAGTCCCGAGGTGTGCGTGGAAGCCAAGCACTCAATGGGTCCAAGTTACACCGGCCTGTTGCCAAACCCTCACCCCGTGGTCAGATCTTGCATTTTTCCGGGCAGGGGTGCCCCTAGAGCAGATCTCCAGGCATGCTGTGATTTACACGGATGCCTCTGCCACCAGCTGGGGGGCCACGTACAATGGGCATGCAGTCTCAGGGTTTGGACGGGCCCGCAGCAGCTGCAGTGGCAAATCAATTGCCTAGAGTTGTTAGCAGTGCGTCTTGCTTGAACCGTCTCAAAGGTCGCGTATGAGGCAAGCACAAGCTGGTCAGAACTCACAACACATCTAACTACTCGTACATCAACTGACAAGGTGGTCTGCGCTCCCGTCGCATGTCGCAACTCGCCCGCCACCTCCTCCTTTTGAGTCGGAAGATTCTGAGGTCACTTCGTGCTATTCACATTCCGGACCTGCTCAACCATACAGCAGACGAGCTGTCTCGAGCAATGCTCCTGGGAGAATGGCGACTCCACCCCCCATGACACTCGGCATGGACGCATTGGCACACAACTGGCCACAAGGCCTACGCAAATATGCATTTCCCCCCAGTGAGCCTTCTCTCACAGACACTGTGCAAAGTCCGGGTGGATGAGCAGCAAGTCTTGCTAGTGGTGCCGTATTGGCCCACTCAGACCTGGTTCCCCCGAACTAGTGCTCCTCGCGACAGCCCCTCCTTGGCCGATTCCTCTGAGGGAGGATCTACTGATTTAGAGATGGGGCACCGTTTGGCACCGGTGTCCAGACCTTTGGAAAGTGCATGTCTGCTCCCTGGACGGGACGCAGAGGGTTCTAGGTGACTACCCCAGGAAGTAGTGAACACCATCACTTCGGCAAGAGCACCGTCTATGAGACACGCTTAAGTCTTGAAGTGGAACCTGTTCGTCGAGTGGTTCTTTAGTTTACACTCGAAGTAGATTGGTCTATCGAACCGATATCCCAATTAGTAGGTCACCGATGTGACGTCTCTGTTCCCTCCTCCAGGGAACGAGGGTTACCATACATAACCAAGACTTTTGCAGACTCCTCTGAGCTTTATGCAAAGGTTTTTCCTAAAAAGGTTATTTTTTCCCCTAAAATTTTATAGATATAGGTAAACAAAAGAAAATGTTAACATTTAGCCCCATTATTGCTGATGCATCACAGCTTTAGAGGTTACTGATGGGTTGGGAAATAAAATGTAAAAATGTACTGTATATTTTCAAGGGGAAAGAATCTTGTCTTAGAAGAGGTGTATTTAAGTCATTGTATTTGTTTTTGAATAATTAAGAGTTCATGTCACATTTTAAAATGTATGAATGTTGTTTCAATATAAAACATTTGCTGTATATGCGAAACAGGAATGAAATAACTGAGCTTTGTATGTTATTTCACAGCTCCTGTGTCTTCCTCTTTGGCTGATAGAGGACAGATTTGGATACCAGACAAAATACATTGCTAACTGGTTTTGGGTATCAAACAGAAAATGGTTATCACGTTCAGGAAAGATGAAATGACTGATTGGTTCAGATTAATCTTGGGCCACTGATGAGGTGAGAACAAAGTTAAAAACCTCTCTCTGCTGGATGGATGTATGGATGGATGGGATGTAGATCCGTAAGAGTGAGTGGAGGTAGGAGCATTGCAGTAGTACAGCCTAGAAAAGACAAGGGCCTGGACAAGAAGTTGTGCAGCATGTTCCATTAGGAAGGGTCTGATCTTTCTTTCAGAGTGGTCTATTCACCTACAAGTATTGTAGGTGTTACTCCACTAGATGATGTCTTCTGCTTAAACAAGGATGCTATCAACATCGGGGCATACAGCAATTTTCCTTGGACACAACTTCCAGGAAAGCTGAAGTACTACAGCTGTGGGACGTACAGCTGTTGGGGAGTGAACGCCGCAGGGAATATCAGAAGTATTTCCATGGTTGATGTAGAGACTGATGGCAGTGTCTTTGCTGTTGACACTCAGGGGTCTTTATTTCAGAGGTAAGGAAAAATACCCCCAAAAGATCATTTAAAGCCATTGTTGTGTTAAATGTCAGTTAGATATATTACAAAGGTAGCTTTAGAAAGAAATATTTTATTTGCTTTAACATAAAATGTATTAAACATTTAGGCTACAGTGGCATAAACATAAACTATGGAACATAAAAAAAGATAATTTGAGAAACATCTTAGTATTTTTTGTTCATATAATGAAAGTGATTGGTAACCAAACCAGCTTGATTACTAACATTCTCTTTTTTTTCTGGTTACCAACATTCTTCAATATTTTCTTTTATGTTCCATAGAACATAAAAGAAAAGTGAGCGTTACAGGTGTGAAACTATAGATATGTATACATAGATGCCTTATTAGTGACTGACTGATTCTATGGGTCGCTATACGTACTCCATCCGCCATATTGGAATATCTCTGTGTGAAACGACATAAGTGTGCATTTGGAGTTATAAATATTTTTTAATTGAATTATATCATTTGCATTTAGCTGAAGTACTACATCTGTGTATATGGTGTCTGTCAAAAGATGCATGACAGAATTACAAAAACCGATACTTTAATAAACATTTAGAGTATACACAGGAGAAGCATACTAACGAGAGGAAATAAGTACCTACTAAACCTAACTAGGAAAAATGAATGGGACAAACAGAACCACGCCTCCTGAAAAAAAAAAAAAAAAAAGAAGTGGGCGGAGACTGATGCATTTATGATGCACTGATGAGTTTTTATGTATAATTATGGCACAGTTTTCGAACCCTGGTTATGGCCCTGCTGCTGCCCTATTAATATACAGTACATGCAAATGAGGTGCCTTTTACTTACATTGTATATAATTATTTTAAAACGAACTATTTATTTTTGAATGTACTGATATTTTCCTTTATTTGTTTATATTGTTGTTGGTAGTTGCATTTAATACATTTAACACAGTGATTATCAGATCCACGCAGTGAGGTATAGATATTCTAAACTTTTCAAGCAAAAAGCAGCAACACAACTGCACTGCTGTTAAATCTGTTTTGGCAAAAAAAAAGGTTTTTTATGTCACTTGGTGTGGGGAAAAAAAACAGTCCTGTGATGAGAGAAGAATTCAACCAATGTGAGCTAAACATAGCCATAGGAGCCAGCCATATGATATTTATGTTTAAGTTAATTTAGTGACCCCTGCTGGTGAATTATGATATTGTGGTCTTGAAAGGCCTTGGAACAGAATGAGTTAAATTGCACACCTGTGCCAATTAGTGGCGGAAAAAAAGGAGTTTGAACTTGATGTTGGAAATGAATGGACGCCAGCAGGCATATGGTTTTCAATTTATTTACTTATGGATTATTTATCAGTTAAATCACATTTTATTTTTTACTGGAATAAACCAAGAATCTATTGAAACCCCTGAGGCGTCTGAAGTGACTTACTGGAAGGCACTACATAGTTGAAAACCTCTGCTATTGGAAAGTTTGATTCAAGGACTTCTAGGAATACTTGAAAGACTGGGAGCAGCGTTCTCTAAAGTTTGTGAGTAAACCGCTGAATTGGACCGAGGCCGCTGAGCTCTTACAATGACTTTGAACATGAGCCAACGTGTTTACACCATAAACATAAATTGATATCATTGATCTCATTGATGTGTTGAACTTTGGAGTTGATCCTTGAAAAATGTCTGACGAAGAGACTGTAGAGCAGGATTCGTCTGAAGAAAAACAACTGTTTAAGTTAATTGCAACACGAAGGGGAAAGCTTGGTGTTTTAACACGCAAACGAAATGAAATTAACAGTCTTATTGAAGCAGGACAGGACAAAGAAACTGTCCAGGAGACAAGTTAACTCGTTTGATGGATTTTTTGCTGAGTTTTATTAATTTACAAGCAACTGTACAACAATTAATAAAAGATGAATATGAAAAGGAGGCTGATGATTTAGACTGGTACCAACCCAAATATCACCTTTTCAAAAGCTTCTTAGATGATGTCACGAACTGGCTCGAGGTTGATCAAGATGATGATAATGAGAAAGACGAGCAGGACACGATATTGGTACTGTTAAGCCCCAAGATAGCGCATCTCAAGTAGCGCACAGTGTCACGCATAGCCGCAAAGCGACAAGCGCTCTCAGTGGCGCATCACGAGAATCTCTCACGCATCTAAAGGCTGAAGCAGAATGCGCGCGCTATTAGAGCAAAGGCACAGGCTTTGAATAATAAACTTGACCTTGATATTGAAGAAGCAAATATTATTGCAAAATTAAAGGCACGAAGAGAGAAAATGGTCATAGATTCCGAACTGGCTGCCGCAGAGGCAAGGGTTAAAGTATTCAGGGAAGCTGAAGAACAACGTTCAGTGTCGGGCGAATATAAATACGGTACACCGACCGAATATAACCTCCCTGCAACAGCACAAAGACCAATGAAATCCAAGAGAGAAGGATCAGCCCCTCGAAGTGACCCTAGGCAAACTTTAGGTGCACAACAAAATGTAAACTCGAGCGTTTCAGTGCCAATAGAAAGAGCGATTCACCCAAATGGCTATGACAAAAACGTCACTGATATTTTAAAAAGTCAAACTCAAATCACTGAAATGTTAGTAAAACAACAAACACTTTCTCTTCTGCCAGATAGAGAAATTCCCATATTCGATGGTGATGTTCTTCAATATAGGACATTCATCAAAGCATTTGAGCAATGTGTTGAGAGTAAAACTACAAATATGGATGACAGGCTATATTACTTACAACAGTATACAAGAAACCAGCCCAGAAACCTTGTCAGTAGCTTCATGCATATGGATCCTACCGTTGCATATAAGGAAGCTAAAAGGCAGCTCGAATACCATTTTGGAAACTGCTATAAAATAGCATCTGCTTACATGAATAAAGCCTTAAACTGGTCAACCATCAAACCAGAGGATGGAAATGGTTTGCAATCATATGCTCTATTTTTACATAGCTGCTACAATACAATGCAAGACATTGATGGATTAAAAGAGCTTGAAAGTTCCACTAATTTAAGACTCATTGTGTCTAAACTCCCATATAAGCTGCCGAGATAAATGGCGAGCAAATGTGTGTAGCATGCAAGATAACAAACACAGAGCAACATTCAAAGACTTATAGACTTTATTGATAGACAGTCCAGAGCAATGCTTGATCCAATATTTGGTGACATCCACATCTCAATGGAGAGCAAAATAACGTCAAGACCTAAACCACAAAAACCTATCACCAAACCTAGTGGGAGGACCAGCTTTGCCACTACAGTTGCTCAAGCATCTGAAATAAAAAAGAACGAGTCACAAAATGAACACAAACGGAATGCAAATAAGTGTTACCTTGAAAGACCTTGCTTATTTTGTGAAAGAAATCACATATTTGAAAATTGTGAAAAGTTTAAGTCCAAACCAAATAGTGAGAAAATAGAATTCCTGAAAACAAGCGGGGATGTGCTTTGGTTGTCTAACAAAGGGACACGTTAGCAAAACATGCAAAAATAGAATGAAATGTGAAACATGTTCTCTGTCTCATCCAACTATCCTTCACATTCATACTGGTAAAGTAAAAGATGTAATTAAAGATGACTGCATTGTAACTGGAAACAAACCATTGAGTAGTGCCATGGTATCCGTAGAAGATGATGAACTAATGGAGGTCGGTCAATCAAAACAGTGCACTCTTGCTATTGTGCCAGTGAAAGTAAAGGTCTCAAATTCTGACAAAGTCATAAATACTCATGCATTTCTGGATCCCGGTAGCTCAGCTACATTTTGTACTGACTCACTGAAAAGAAAGTTAAACGTCTCTGGTAAAAACACCACAATACTCTTGTGTACAATGGGACAGGAGAAAAGTGTTCACAGCAGTATAGTCTCTGGCCTTGAAGTCAGCAATATGGAAGGCCTGCTGTATCATAAACTCCCAGAAGTTTATACTCAAACAAAATTACCAGTTTCAAAACGACACATACCAACACAAAAATCACTAGAGAAATGGAAATACTTACATGAGGTGAAGATTCCACAATTGGATGCTGACATTGAGTTGTTAATAGGCACAAATGCTGCAAAGCTTATGGAGCCATGGAAGGTGATAAACAGTAGAGGTAATGGGCCATATGCTGTTAACACACCATTAGGATGGGTCGTCAACGGGCTCATGCAAGAAACAACATGTCAAATGCAAGGAAGTCACTCATGTATTGTAGTTAATCGCATATCTGAAGCAGATTTGAATGACTTGTTGATTAAACAGTATCATCAGGATTTTCCAGAACTTGCAGCTGAGGAGAAATCAGAGATGTCAGTCGAAGACAAAAGGTTCATGTCTATGATGGAAAGTTCAAAGGAACTGAGAAATGGGCATTATTACTTACCGTTACCTTTTAAAGAAAATAACGTAATGATGCCAAACAACTACCAACAGGCACAGCAACGTGTTATGTCTCTGAAAAGAAAATTTGACAAGAATGAACGATATCATAGAGAGTATACTGCATTTCTAGAAGGAATGCTTGAAAAAGGTCACGCAGAAGCGGTGCCAGTTGATGAACTGGAAACACAAAGTGGAAAGGTGTGGTACATTCCACATCATGGAGTGCACCATCCAAAGAAGGGCTCCCTAAGAGTTGTATTCAATTGCTCTGCATCCTTCCAGGGAACATCCTTGAATAGCAAATTAATACAAGGTCCAAATCTCACCAGTAATCTGGTAGGTGTCTTGTTGCGTTTCCGCCAGGAGCCAATCGCCCTTATGGCAGATGTGGAAAGCATGTTTCACCAGGTAAGAGTTATGGAGAAGCATGTGGACTTTTTGCGCTTTCTATGGTGGCCAAATGGTGACATAGGATTACCTTTGAAAGAACACAGAATGACAGTGCATTTATTTGGGGCAACATCTTCACCAAGTTGTGCAAGTTTTGCCCTCAGACAAGCTGCCGAAGATTTCAAAGATCTCTTTTCGCCAGAAACGGTGGAAACAATCAAGCAAGATTTTTATGTAGATGATTGCTTGAAATCAGTGCCCACTGAAACTGATGCTGTGATGTTGCTAAAAGAGCTTGAAAAGGCTTGCTCAATGGGAGGCTTTCATTTGCACAAGTGGATAAGTAACAGCAGAACAGTACTAATGTCCATCCCACAGGCAGCCAGAGCAAAGGAGGTCAAAGACCTTGACTTGGAATCCAATGATCTTCCTACAGAAAGAACTCTTGGCATACAATGGCACATAGAAAGAGACAAACTCACTTTCGCAGTGAGCCTGAAACAGCAGCCATATACTCGAAGAGGAATACTGTCCATCATATCCTCAGTATACGATCCTCTTGGCTTTATCTGTCCATTCGTCCTCACTGCTAAGAACATTCTGCAAGATCTTTGCAAGCTCAATTTCGCCTGGGACAAAGACCTACCAGACCACTACATAGAGATGTGGCGTGAATGGATGGCAGGTCTAAGTTGCATTGGGGAGCTCAGTGTCAACAGATGTCTCAAGCCAAAGAGCTTTGGTCCAATAACATCTGCACAACTACACCACTTTAGTGACGCGTCTGAAAGTGGTTATGGCTGTGTCACGTACCTTCGTCTCACAAATTCAAAACTTGAAGTGCACACCTCATTTATAATGGGGAAATCACTATTTGCACCACTGAAACATACTACAATGCCAAGAATGGAACTCACTGCAGCAGTTCTTGCGGTAAGAATGGATAGAATGATCAAAGCAGAGTTACAACTTGCTCTTGAGAACTCCATTTTCTGGACAGATAGTACATCAACATTGAAGTACATTCAGAATGAGAACAAAAGATTTAAAACATTCGTGGCCAATAGAGTGAACACAATCAGAGAATTTACCAAGGTAAAACAATGGAGATACATAAACACTAAACAAAATCCAGCAGATTGTGCATCTCGTGGTCTCAAGGCCAGTGCTCTTCTGAATTCAAAGGCTTGGCTAAATGGTCCAGAATTCCTCAAATGTCATGAATCTGAATGGACAAATTCCGACATTTTCACACAAACGCATGAAGGTTTGCTGATGTGGAAGTGAAGAAGGACGTTCTCATCATGAACTTAATTGTAAAGGAAGAACAAAATCCTACTCATACATTCATACACTATCACTCAAATTGGAACAATCTAACCAGAGCAGTAGCTTGGTTACTTAAGCTAAAGGACGTTCTCTTGCAACTAAGTCACAAACGAAAGGAAATACTTACCAACACAAGTAAGAACTCAAATGCAGAGAAAAAATGTCTGATGGAAAGAAAAATGCAAATCGTCAAAAAATGTATGAATGTACAGCAGATTACTTTAGAAGATGTCAAAAGAGCAGAAAATGCAATCGTACGTTTTACACAAATGGAGGCATTTCCAGAAGAAATCGAAACCTTGCAAAAAGAAAACACTCACGTCAGTCGTCAGAGCCACATTCTTAAGCTTGATCCTATTCTGCAAGATGGTATACTTCATACAGGACGGGAGATTAAGCAAAATGGCTATGCCAGAGGACCAAAAACATCCTATGATTCTTCCAAAACACCATCATGTGTCCAAACTGGTGTTGAAACACATTCATGAACAACTTGGCCACTGTGGAAGGAATCACATGTTAGCCAAGCTGCGACAGCAATACTGGATTCCAGCAGCAAATTCCCTTGCTAGAAAAAATACGGTCTGAGTGTGTGTTCTGCAAACGCTTACATTCAAACCTAGGAGAACAAAAAATGGCAGACTTGCCAAAAGAAAGAATAACACCAGATTTACCACCATTTACCTTTGTTGGAGCAGACTTCTTTGGTCCAATTGTAGTAAAAAGAGGACGCAGTGAAGTGAAAAGATATGGTGTCATCTTTACCTGTTTCACAACTCGAGCAATACATTTGGAAATAGCCAATTCACTTGACACTGATTCATGCATCAATGCAATCCGCAGATTCATATGCAGACGAGGGCAAGTGCGTCAAATAAGATCTGACAATGGAACTAACCTGACATCAGCTGACTCTGAACTAAAGAAGGCCATAAAAGAGTGGAACCAAAACCACAAACTCCAAGTTGCTCTGCAACAAAAGGGCATAGAATGGATTTTCAACCCACCTGCCGCTTCACACTTTGGAGGAGTATGGGAGAGGTTAATAAAACAGGTCAAACAAACACTTCTATCACTAACAAAGGATCAAATTCTAGATGATGAATCTCTTCACACTTTCATCTGTGAGGTAGAAGCCATAATGAATAGTCGCCCACTTACCACAAATCCGGATAGTCCAAATGACCTTGAACCTTTAACGCCCAACCACCTTTTACTTCTTAAAGGGCAACCTACATTACCACCTGGCTTATTTCAGAAATCAGACATGTATAGTAGACGTAGATGGAAGCAAATACAATACTTAGCTGATATATTTTGGAAAAGATGGGTTAGAGAATATCTTCCAAACCTACAAGAGAGACAGAAATGGTTTAAAAAGAAAAGAAACTATGCAAATGGTGACATTGTGTTAATTGCAGACCCTACTGCCCCTAGGGGATCTTGGATGTTAGGGAAGATTATTGACACAAAGAAAGATTCAAAGGGAATTGTTCGTAGTTTGACTTTAAAAACAAAGACAAGTGTTATAGACAGACCAATTACAAAGGTTTGTTTATTGATGGAAAATGACATGTAGATATGAATGACCAATGTATATGTGATGATTACTTTACCTTGTAAGAACTTATATGTACTGATCTTTACAAGCGCACAATGGACCAAGGACTATTCGAGCAAGAAATTTCTTGCAACGTGCACACATGCGCGTATACACATAAATACACACTGAAATTGACCTTTGAATGCACAATGCCTCTTGTGGCATAATGGACTCATGTTTTGTTGTTTACATTATATATTGAACAAGAAGGACTCTAAAAAAGAACTATTGATGAACTTTAATTCGAACTGATATTGTGGAATGAACTGAAAAATTTGATATTTTTATTTGAAACAAACATTTATGTATTGTATACGTGTGAATGATTCTGATTATTGATGATTTGACAAATTTATCTTTTCTGTGTATATTATAATGTATGGCTCCATGTTTTCTGTTTAGTTATTATTGTACCTACATAGCCGGTAGCAATAAGAGGGCCGGTGTGTAGGAGCCATAGGAGCCAGCCATATGATATTTATGTTTAAGTTAATTTAGTGACCCCTGCTGGTGAATTATGATATTGTGGTCTTGAAAGGCCTTGGAACAGAATGAGTTAAATTGCACACCTGTGCCAATTAGTGGCGGAAAAAAGGAGTTTGAACTTGATGTTGGAAATGAATGGACGCCAGCAGGCATATGGTTTTCAATTTATTTACTTATGGATTATTTATCAGTTAAATCACATTTTATTTTTTACTGGAATAAACCAAGAATCTATTGAAACCCCTGAGGCGTCTGAAGTGACTTACGGAAGGCACTACACCACTAGATCAGCAGTTTTACTTCACCATAACCACTTCAACATTTCTACACTAACCATACATACATTCAGTGGGCAGCCATTTATGCTGCGGCGCCCGGGGAGCAGTTGGGGGTTCGGTGCCTTTCTCAAGGGCCCCTGAGTCGTGGTATTGCCGGCCTGAGACTCGAACCCACAACCTTAGGAGTCAAACTCTCTAACCATTAGGCCACAACTACCCCTAAAAAAAAATAAAGTGATTCATATTGTTTATGGAGAAGAAATATGCATTTTAAATGTTTTACACATTGTTGAATTACACATGTAACACTTCTAAAGCCTGATAAATAAAGAAAAACGCCCAGCAGACAAGAAATATGAGTATTTATTTATTGGTTAAAAACATAGCTGATCACATAAGATAATATTTGATACAGACTTTGTGTGTGTGTGTCTGTGTGTGTGTATCTATTGTAGAAGTTAGATTTTTTTCTCCCCCATTTATCAACTCACAAAAGTCCAGTACTTGCTGCAGTGATGTTAAATCACTGATGGTCATTTGGGTTTATATTTAGAATGTCTTCAATGTGTTGCTTATGCTTTGTTGTCTAATGTCTTACTGAAATACATACAAAAATTTGTCTGAAATGTTTTTATTGATATTAAAAAGGCCCCAAAAGAGGTCACAAAATGCAAAATTAAAAAAGTTTTAATACAAAAATGGCGAAAAATATAAAAACCTGAGATTTGACATCAATAACAATATCACTCAAACTTTGTTCAGATTTGTTGAACTGAGGCAATGGATCATCATTGAGTCAAATGCCCCACTTCTTTGTTTGACTCCTCCTCCACATCATCATAATCTGTTATTAAAAACAAAATCTTAAACCATGTCAAATAATATAATTAGAAGAATATTTTAAAAGTCTAAAAAATTAAAAACTATTAAAAATATTAAAATATAAATAAAGATGTAAGCATAATGAGAACAAAAGGGTTATAATAACTTACCCAACAGGTTTCTCACATCTTCACTGACACTCATCACATCATCATACTCCTCCTGAACTCCCTCTGATCAAGAATGACATAAACATGTCATTTTAGTTTATAAAACACTTCATCTCATGTGAAGGATCCCTTTTCCCTTAAGTGACTTGATGACAAAGAACAAATGTCTAATACTCATGTAAACATGGAAAGGGTGATTTAAAAAACAGAGAGAAAAAAGTAGCTCTGTGCATCTCACCTGTTACCCCATGAGAGCTTGGTCTATTAATGATGACATCATCATAATTCTCAGGTGTGTCCACTACACATTAAAATGAGAAAAAATTAAATGAGGCAAAAAACAAAACAAAAACACATTAATTTAAAATATTATCTGTAACAATCTTGATTTTAGAGGAATATTAAAAAAAATTATAAAACACCTTTTTTGATATCAGTGCTGTGTCCGCTCGTCATGACATCATCATAGCTCTCCGGTGTTTCTTCTACAAATTCACACATTCATTACATTCAGAACAAATTTGAAATATCTATCTTAAATGTACTGTCATATTTTAATTTAAAAGTATATTGTATATGCTGTTGTAGAATAACCTGTCTCACGATCTTGTTCCAGTCCATCAGTGATGACATCATCATAGTATCCCGGTGTGATTTCCTTCACCATCTCTTCTGCATCAACACACAATATGTTTGGATACAAAAGCCAAAAAATGTTCTTGTTGCGGATCATGAGACAGAGACTCTATTAAACATTTGAATCATGTGATCAATTAAAAAGGTCACTCACCTTTTAGGCCACTGTTGCTGGTGACATCATCATAATATGCAGTCTTGAACTCTTTTGCTAAAAAAATATATATAATGGAAATATATAATCAAATATATAATGGAATTACTAATTACATTTATTTATGTATTTAGGTGAATTCATACATTTTTTTTAGTGGATTATGGAATGAATATGTGGTTCAGCTCTCTAACCTGAGAGAAGCTCATCAGCATCTTCATACCCAGAATGCAGTTCTTCAGAGATGAGACTCCCTGTTAAAGGAGAGCAGAACAGTCAGAAACATGTTTATCATTACAAACAGACTGAATCCTTATTTCTTTTCGATTATAAAACATTGTGTTAGTGACAACAAAACAGATTACTTTACTAATTACACAATACATAATAAACCTTTATTATTTAAAGCATTCAAGAAATAAATCCCATAGTGTTTAGGCCTATTAGCAAACACACATGAATCCATTCCTCACTACCTTCCAGAAATATACACAGGAAGAGACAAACACACACACGCACACACCAGCATCTACTGTACATGTTACAAACATATGAGCCCCTGCTTATGACCCTCTAAAAATATACACAAGAAGAGACGCTGACAGACACTCTCTCTCTCTCTCTCTCTCTCTCTCTCTCTCTCTCTCTCTCTCTCTCACACACACACACACACACACACACACATAAACATGCACCTGCAGCTCTGTGGTTTTCTTTCAGGAATTCTGTGGTTTGAAGCAGGAGGTTTAATAGGACTAATAATAGATGAACATCAACTGTCTGACAGACTCTTATTAATGGTATTAAATGAGATTGATGGCTCGTGTCTCACCCCTCTGAGTGAAGTGATTGTGTCTGTGCTGAATCTCCTCATAAAGGGCCTCAGTCGTCATCCTGTGTCTCCTCTTAGAGAGAGCTGTGAGTGTAGACAGACAAACCTGCTGTCAGTTCACAACACGTGACTGATCACACACTGAATAAGACACAACATGACAGTCTCTGGATCTCTCCTACCTCTCCTCATCACTCTGTTCTGCTGAATCAGTATAAGCAGTGGCACTAAGAGCAGTAAGAGCACAACTCCCAGAACAATCACAAGCACTGGGGGAGACGCTGGTGGAGGAGTTTGTGGAGGAGCAACTGATGTTGAGCGCACTGGAGGAGAAACTGATGATGTTGTGGCAGGAGTAGTGGACACTGACACATCTGATAAATCTGTCCAAACAGACACAAACACATTAATAATCATGCAAATGACTCAGCAAACCACACAACTAATATTAACAATAATATTATCAAGAAATTTTGCTGTGACCTTCACAGTCGAGTGTAACAAGCTTCTTGTGGGAGCAGTCAGTGTGGTTATTCAGGGAGAGAGGACAGTCCCACAGGTGAATCTCATTCCCTCTGCATTCGACTTTGTTCATCCACACAACACCTTCACCAGCACCAAAGGTTGAATTCCCATCAGCCCTCAGTGCTGCTCCACCACCCCAGCTGCCTGCAGACCACCTGAGCATCGCTGATGTCCCACTGATCATCACAGACTGAGCCCCAACACAGCGTTATGATACACCTCCAGCCTCCCAGAGCACCGGCCCTCCCCTCCACTCAGTCTGAGAGGAACATGATCTAAAACACACACATCAACCTGCACTGACCAGCTTCAGCACAACATTTACAACAAAACACACACTGACCAAGATGGCTTTAAATCTATGATTAGACTTCTTGTTCTTGTTTGAATGTACATATTTCAATAATATATATATATATATATATATATATATATATTAACATATATATATATATATATATATATATATATATATATATATACTGTGTGTGTATGTATGTATGTGTAATTAAAAACTTACCTGAACACTGTTTCTGGTGAGGAGATGGTGAGATAAAACATGTCAGATGACTCCGAGGAGACTCCTGATTCTCCTCCTCTGTGATCAAAACATGAAGAGAACTGAACATTAGGATCCAAGGGACATCTTTCAGTGAAATATTTAAGCATCACAATAATTTTATGCTCTTTCCATCAGCTAAGTTAAGCTTTTCTTAAACATTAGTTTACTCACGATGTATAAACATTGTGTTTAAAGAAACATGACTTCTGAGAACATTTTACATAATTTAAATATAATCTCACTTGAGCAGGTGATTTTTGCCACTTCATCCTTATTATTACAGTCATTCTTTCCCCAGGCTGAAGATGGACACTGCCATAAAGTGGAATCATGTCGTCGACAATTAAGATTATCAAGCCAATCATAAGACTTCAGTCCCTCTGAATAACTGGGTTCACTGCCAGATCTTCCACAGTTCAGCTCCTGACAGATCAGACTCGCTGTGTCTCTGTCCATCTGGTTGTAACATAAATTTCCCCAGGATCCATTGTAGAAAACCTCCACATTCCCTTCACAGCCCTCAGTTAACCTGATCTCCTTAAACTCTAAATGGAAAGGGATACTAAAATAAAACAAAAATAACTAGATAATTCAAGTAAAATAACACTATAATAAAAACATAACATTTCATCAACAACAGCAACTAAAAGCATCTAAAAAATACTATTAGCCTAATACTATGTTAATGACATAACATGTTATCAGCATTTGCAACATGCATTAGCCTTTTTTTTTGGGGGGGGGGAATAACATTTATGGAGAGCATTTCCTCTAGTGTACTGTTTTACCTGAGCACATGGCTCCTACATCCTCCTTGTGTTGACAGTCATGTTTTCCCCAGCCTGGAGAAGAGCAGCTCCACAGGGACGTCTCATTCCCCTCACACTCCACCTCATCCAGCCATATGGGTCCAGAACCAGGACCAAACCAGGCTGGTACCTGCTGGTTACTGAGGGACACTCCACACTGCAGCTGTCTGCACACCACATGAGCATCTTTAATATCCCAGGAGTCATCACACACTGTCCCCCATGAGCCACTGTGAAAAACCTCCAGCCTCCCTGCACAGTCTCCCCCAGAACCCACCAGCCTGATGGACCCCCGACCTGATATTCAGAGAAAGAAAAACACATTATTGACCACGAATAAATGAAGAATCTGTCCTGATGTTGTTCTTCTCACCAAAGCAGGTGATTGACAGCTGTTGTGTGGAGCTGCAGTTGAGAGTCTGTGGAGAGCTGCAGTTCCCCAGATGAGCTTCACTCCCAGAGCACTGGAAGCCCGTCACACACTCATGACTGTGTTCAGGACTGGATGAAGAGGAGCTGTAGAAGTTCAGCACAGAGCCACAGCCCAGCTGTCTGCAGACCACAGAGGATTCAGTGAGACTCCAGGAGTCCAGCAGAACTCTCCTCCAGACCTGATGGATGAATACTTCCACCTCCCCCTCACACTGTCTCTCTCCAGACAACCGCACCAGACCATCATGAAGAGCCAGAGAGGAACCTGAAGAGAGTATTTATTTATCATTCAGTATCTAAAATATACAGTACTAAGAAGTAGTTTTAGTCTGGAACCCATGACTTCATCACAGCATGAATGGACTCACCAGAGCAGACGACTCCAACATCTCGACTATGAGAACGTTCAGCTCGACTCCATGAAGAGATGGAACATTCTGAGAGTTTTGTTTCATTCCCGTCACAATCAAACACATCAGCCCAGATTTCACCACTTCCCTTTCCAAACCAGTCTGATCCCACAACAGACACAGCAATCCCACAATTCAGCTGTCTACAGAGGACACTGGCAGTTCTCATATCCCAGCATGCATCACACACTGTGCCCCATTTACTGTTATATTGAAGCTCCACTCTTCCAGAACAAGAGTCCGAACTGTTTACCAGCATGAGATCAGTGTAACCTGGACAAAACATGAGAATTCTTTTAAACAGTGTAAAACAAGAGACAAGTGAATAGATCAGTAAAAATCTGCTAGCAGAACACAAATCGTGCTGTTACTTTTAAAATGTTATACTTTTCAATATTGTATTAAATCCCCAAAATATTAACTAATCATGTTACATAGTCACATTTATGAAAAAGTATGTTACTTTTCTTTTGCAGTATAGACTCGCTAAAGTTCTGTTGTGTTCATCTGAAATTGGATTCAAATCAGTTTTTCCTAGTTTATAAATACTGGTTGTTGATAATGGTATTTTTAAAAGATCTTGTATAATCTTGTTAGCAAATTAATGCTCAATCTAGTCAGGTTATGTTTGACAAAACAGTGTAAGTGACATATTTAATAACTAAAAACACAATACAGAATAAGCCATGCACGTTCTGTCTAGTGTGTTTTTGCACATTTTAGTGTATTGTTGTCTGCATGACAACATGAAGAAGAGAGAATTTCAGTAAAGTAAAAAAAAAAAAAAAACATATTTCTAATCAATTAATTGAAAACTAACTTAAGGCAGATATAATAGTGTGTATAAATAGTAATGCATACTTTTTACTTCTGAAAATTCAGATTATGTTAATTGCATTACCTCCCATACGCACACATACACACACAAATGCATGGAAAATATATATACTCAACCAGAACATATAACTCCAACATCATTGTCATGGGAACAGTTGTTTTTGCTTGAAGATGTATGTGGACAAAAATATATATGAGATTCGTTTCCTCTACACTGAATCTCTTGTGTCCACATCTGAGCGTCTCCTTTGCCAAAAGCAGCTGCTCCCAGCACCTGTACAGGAGCCCCACAGTCCAGCTCTCTACACACAACCTCTGCATCCTGCTGGTCAAAGACAGCGTCACACACTGTGTACCATGTGTTCCCATGAACCACCTCTATTCTTCCAGAGCAAAGGTGAGATCCGTTGATAAGTCTGGAATGTTTATGATCTGTTCATATTAAATTAAATCACACAAAATTGATTTATACAGAGTGCCAATTTTAATAGTATATTTTATACTCACATAATTTGAATTAACATGTTTTTAGTTTTATAAAACTGTGCCAATCTTTAGAACAATGACAAAATAAACATTGCATCAGGTCCAAAAACATTAAATGATATTAAATTACCAAAATAAAAAAGGGCAAAATTCACTAATCAACTGCACCCTCCCAAAACACATTTCTTGCACACACAAACATGCACACAGAATCTTGCTGAGTTCTGAGTGCTGTATTGTGGAGGATGCAGTGGACCATCACTGGAACCTGACAGACTCTGCTGGTACTGCATCACAGAGATCACCAAAAAAAATAAATGTTATTTAAATAAATTTATGTTATATATATTAAATAAATGTTCATTTACCCACTTAATTTACATAATAAGCCCTATTTAGACAGACAGTAGGTGTATTTGTGTGGGAAAGAACGACAATGACCTAACTGAATTACTCAAGACAAAGTGCTATTTCTGTGCTAAATTTCCCAGTTAAAATTACTTTGTGGATGGCTAGTAAATAATATGCGGCTTTATTGTGCTGATAGCATCCAAAAGAGTGGTGTGACTGTTTAGTGAACTTGCTACAAAATGTTTAGAATATCAATCTCATTCACCTGAACAAATGACTCCAACATCTTTAGTATGATCACATCCGCGTTTACCCCATCCTGATGATCCACAGTTCTTCAGTGTAGATTCTGATCCAGTACATAAGACAAAAGTTGTCCAGATTGGTCCTGATCCTTGTCCAAAATGAGCAGCACCCACAGCATCTACAGGTTCTCCACAGTCCAGCTCTCTACACACCACTACAGCATCAGTCATATCCCAACCATCATCACACACTGTTCCCCACTGACCTCTATGAAGAACCTCCACTCTACCAGCACAGCGACTGTGACCACCAACCAACCTCACATTCACATGGTCTGTATATTGAAGAAAGAGAATGAAACAAAGAAATATTGAAGGACAGAAAGAAAGAAAAGTTGAGATGACAAAAAAATGACTTACAAAATACAAAAATTTTACTCAATTAAAGTAAATTAATTCCAACCTGCACACACCAACCCAACATCATTGTCGTGTGAACAGTTGTTTTGATGTGATGGTGATGTTGTACAGAGGTGAATCTGAGATTCATTTCCTCTGCACTGAATCTCTTGTGTCCACATCTGAGTGTCTCCTTTACCAAAAGCAGCTGCTCCCAGCACCTGTACAGGAGCCCCACAGTCCAGCTCTCTACACACAACCTCTGCATCCTGCTGGTCAAAGGCAGCATCACACACTGACATCCACATCTGATTATGAAGTATCTCTAACCTCAAACATCTGTAAATACAAAAAAAAAGACTCACTCCTTAATAAATAAAGAAAAAGAAAAAATTTAAACCAACTTAAAAAATAAAAAACAATTTTAAAACATCAATCAATTCATAATTATGAACACAATTATTTTAAAACATTTAAGTTATGTTTAATTAATCAGTATACTATTGTTCAGCCTTGTTCATCATAAAAAATATGTTAATTTATAAAAACTCCTATGTTAAAATTGTACAGAACATTTACCTAGATTAATAAATGTTGTAAAAGTGTAATTCCTTGTTAGCTCATGAAACAATGTTAATAACCTCATTGTAATTTTTTATCAGATATTAAAATATTTATGTCTAATGCTTATTTTAGACCTGGACATTATTTTTGGACATTATTTTTGTCATGAAAAACACTCGTACATTTTTAACAACATAATTCTAGTCATCATTGGTCAACCATTAAGCATTATTCATTAATTTTACAAGAAAAACAATTTCTAGATTTAGAAAAACAGTTAAAATAAATACAAATTTTAATGAGGGGTTGATTTGAGGCAGGTGGTTCATCACTGAGGACAGGTTTGAAGTAGTTTACCTGAGCAGATGACTCCAGCATCTTTAGAATGATCACAGTCATGTTTACCCCATCCTCTTGACCGACACATCTTCAGTGTGGACTCTGATCCAGAACACTCTATATAATTTATCCAAATCGGTCCTGATCCTTGTCCAAAATGAGCATCCCTCAGAGCATCTACAGGTTCTCCACAGTCCAGCTCTCTACACACCACTGCAGCATCAGCCAAATCCCAACCATCACCACACACTGTTCCCCACTGACCTCTATGAAGAACCTCCACTCGACCAGCACAGCGACTGTGACCACCAACCAACCTCACATTCACACTGTCTATATAATGAACAGAGAGAATGGCAGATATATAAAAGAAATAGAAAAAAAAATTAAGATTGGGCAGAAACACAGACACAAACTAAAAAAAAAACACAGACACACACAAAAATGTAAAAAAAAAAAAAATGGTTTTACTCAAAGAAAATTAATTCCAACCTTTACACATCAGTCCAAACTCTTTGTCATGATAACAGTTGCTCTCATGTGATGGTGATGTTGGACAGAGGTGAATCTGAGATTCATTTCCTCTGCACTGAATCTCTTGTGTCCACATCTGAGTGTCTCCTTTGTCAAAAGCAGCTGCTCCCAGCACCTGTACAGGAGCCCCACAGTCCAGCTCCTCTACACACAACCTCTGTATCCTGCTGGTAAAGGCAGCATCACACACTGACATCCACGTCTGATTATGAAGGATCTCTAACCTCCCAGAGCAGCGAGATCCTCCAACCATCCTGACTCCTGAAGAAAGAAAGATCAATAAACATTGGTAACACTTTATAGTAAGGGTTAATTAACATGAATTAATGCATTCAGTATTATGAACACAATGGACAGTTAACCATTATTTGAAATCATTCATTGATATAGGTCAGGGTTCCTCAATAGGCAGCCGGCGGGACACATTCGGCCCGCGAGAGAAAAATGTTTGGCCCGCGCTAATTTTAAATAAAGTGTCACGAAAATTCAAACGCAGCATCAGAAAGCGACATTAACTTACATCTACACCGGACGCGAGCGGCGCGGCGCGGCGCGACGCAACAAAATAATACAAACAGAACTTATAATCAGTGATGCTGTCTGCACTTGGTTTGCCGCGGCGCGGTGCGACGAAAATCCCTCCGACAGAGAAAGAAAAACAGTTTCGCTGAATAGTTATAAATTATGACGCGACTGACACAAAGTTCAAATGATTTGCAATGCTTGTCACGTTTTGTAAAGCAAAAACATGGCGAGTGTTAAGTAAAGAAAAGTGGACACTGAAAATAGAAGATTAAAATGTGAATGCACTGAACAGGTTTGAGTGAGTGAGTGAGTGAGTGAGTGATACCATCTTTGTTATGGATGTTGGTTTGCAGTGACGTTCACAGTTTTAACGTAAGTTTTCTTTAGCATAATTTTTTCAAGATCCGTGGTAAAATATCTATTGTTGCTTTCACTATAAAGATCACGCAAAATAATATTCAAACTCACATTAGACACCTTTAACACTGAATAAAGCATATAATCATTACCTGCAGATTATGATTGTCATGTTGTTCCTGCCGCGACGTCGCAGAAAATAAAAAGCATTTCTAAAATAGAATTCCGTGTCACTTATTGTCACGTATCGTTGTCGCGGGTGGTTAGAACAAAAACTGCATGGAAAAGATACTTTTTTATCGCGTCACGACTGGTTTGGACACACGGTGTTACAGTTTGACTCCCATAAAAAAAATCTAAGTATAAAAATATTAATGCTGACTGATCTAATAAAAATAAAATCCAACAATTAAAAAAAGAGAAAAGAAAACAACCATTCAGAAGATCATCAACAACAGTATATTTGCATGGCAGACATGGAGATCTGATTTTTTGTTAGTTCATTCAGGGCCGGAGTGGGACTCATTTTCAGCCCTGGAGTTTCATGCCTTTGACCGGCCCACTTGGTTATTTGGATTTTTTTGTACTCGTCTTTTCAGTGCTGCCTTTGCACTTTCTGTGTATTACTTTTTTTTTCTGTTATCTTTTTGCTCGCATATCTCACACGATGACTTGTTGCTTTTTTTGAGCAAGGTGCCGCTGTCAGGGGAGGTCAAAAGCACAATTAACTTCAGAAATGGAAAAATCGGGTAACAATTGTGATTCCTTATCTTATACTTTAAGAAAATAATGTTTATTCTTGTATTATTGTTTATTCTTTAAGAAAATAAGGGACAGAATAAGGCACGTTCCAGATATTTGTACTGTACCATAATGTCGGCCTAAGTCTGCCTGCAGTTAAAAAGTTATCCGAAATAAAAATAATTGTTTTGCTTAACCTATTTATGTACAACTATTCCTAAAAAGAGAATTTTAATGTCAATACAAAAAATGTCATCAGCCTGAGTAACTTGTTTAATTGTACCATCATAGAATTGTGACTTAACACATGTAATTTGGTATAGGTGAAAATACTGTGAAATTACAACTGGCATTACATTTGAAAGCATAACAAGGTCTATGAAGCGTCAGTCAATCAAGCATTTTTTTTTCTTAAAGTTTTTAAATAAAATATTATTGCAACTTTAGCATTTGGATGAATGAAAATGCACATTTTTTGTTCAATTAAAGAAAACTTAGAGATTGTGGACCGCTTGCTTGGATTTGTAGGCCTACTTCAATAATGACGTCCAAGTTTAAGAACAGCACGCTAGAAGGATTTTATTTTATTTTATTTTATTTTATTTTATTTTATTTTATTTTATTTTTTTAAATGCATTTTCCCCTCTCTGTTTAACAGCATTAACTAACAATGAAAGACGTCTTCCCTCAAGTAGATTAAATGTTTTCCTGCCGTGCTGGATGTTGGGCTCATGATAAATAAATTGTTTGGCATTCGGCCCAAAACTGATTTTGTAAATTAAAAAGCGGACGGTGGAGGGTGCAGTAAGCGCGAGTCTCGCTCGAAGCGGGAGCAGCCGGCAGAGAATTCTGCCTGGTCTTAAAATCCTTCTTCCGCTCCTACAAATATAACAATGATTTGCGCAAAAAGAACGATTATCAATTGAGAATTTGTTACTGATATGATCTAGTGAACATAATAATATGGGCTGCGAGAAAATAATATATTAAAAGAGTGAGTGCAGTCAGTCTAAGTACAGCATAGTTCAAACCAGTGGCACAACAACACCGGTGTCGCGGCCCAAAAACATACCGGCCCACCGGGAATCCTCCCGTGCTCCCGATTAGCCAATCCGGGCCTGTGTTCATTTGTTTATAATATTAAACAGGAAAAGTTCTTCTGTATCTAAATGCAAAAATGTTCATAATTGTTTGAATAAAACAGACTACCGGAGGGAAAAATCTGAATATTTATCTTGTGACCATCTTTTGATTATTTCAACAAAAGCAACAATAATATTTGTAATAATAATAATAATTTACTTATATATATATATATATATATATATATATATATATATATATATAATATATATAGATATATATTTATATATATATATAATATATATATATATATATATATAGCCTATATATATATAGCCTATATATTGGCCACAAATATTGGCACCCTTGGTAAATATGATCAAAAAAGGCTGTGAAAATTAATCTGCATTGTTAATCCTTTTGGTCTTTTATTAAAAAAAAAAATCACAAAAATGTATCCTTTCATTGGATAATAAGAATTTGAAACGGAGGGGAAAATATCATTATGAAATGAATGTTTTTCTCAAATATATCGTTGGTCACAATTATTGGCACCCCTATAAATTCTTTATGAGTAAAATATCTCTGAAGTATATTCCCATTCATATTATCACAATTTTGAGCACTCCAGCATGATTATAAACATGGAAATCATCCAGCTCTGTCTTCCTGTTTCACAGAAATATAAAGAGGAGGGAAAACAAAGCCCAAATTCCCTTAATCATCCATCACAATGAGAAAAACCAGAATATATTTCTGATGAGCAGCAAAAGATATTTGAGCTTCACAAATTGGTGAAGTGGCTTTAAGAAAAGAGCTAGAGCAGTGAAAAATTCCATTTCCACCATCAGGGTAATAATTAAGAATTTCCAACCAACAGAAAATGTTACGAAACTGCCTGGAAGAGGATGTGTGTCTATATCGTCCTAATGTGCGGTGAGAAGGAGAGGTTTGGAGTAGCTAAAGGACTCTCCAAGGATCACAGCTGGCAGAATTGCAGAAAATAGTTGAGTCTCTGGTTCAGAAAAAAACCTTAAAAAAAATTGTCAAAACAGAACTTACATTAAAATCATGTGGTTTGGAAGGGCTACAAGAAAAATTCTCCTAGCTCATCCAAAAGCAAACTAAAGCATATTCAGTTATCAGCCATGTCTGGAACTTTAAATGGGAATGGCTTCTATGATCAGATGAAACTAAAAAAATTGCTTTTTAGCAGCAAACACTCAAAATGGGTTTGGTGAACACAGAGAAAAAAAGTACCCCATGTGTACAATGAAAATATACTTGCTGTATTTTTGATGTTGTGGGCCTAATTTCTGCTGGAGGTCCTGGACATCTTTTTTAGATACATGGCATCATGGATTATATCAAATACCAACAGATAAAAAACCAAAAAGTGACTGACTCTGTTAGAAATCTTATAATGGGCCATGTTTGGATCTTCTAACCGTACAATAATCCAAACACAAACCTCAAAAACAACACAGAAATGGTTCACTGAGCTCAAAACCAAGCTTCTGCTATAGCCATTCCAGTCCTCTGACCTGAACCGTACAGAAAATGAGAGGAGTGAACTGAAGAGGAGATAAAGCACCCAACAATGGAGCTTGGAGTAAATCTAAAGGAGTCCTGAAGTTCTTCGGGATGAGAGGAATGATGGGTCTCTGATCAGTCTTTTCAGGTGTTGTTCACGTAACCTCATCAAGGCATTAGTAGGACGAAAATTTAGACCATGTTAAACTGGCAAATGGAGGTTTCAAAAAATATATGAATAAAAGGGTGCCATTAATTGTGGCCAATGTGTATTAAAAAAAAATAATTTCATAATGATAATATTTCCCCCTCCGTTTTAAATCTTATTATCCAATGAAAGGATACATTTTTTGTGAATTTTTTTAAATAAAAGACCAAAAAGGATTAACCAATGCAGATGAATTTTCAATATTTTTGGCCCACGACTATATATATATACTAGTATATATATATCTATATATCTAATGATATATATATATATATATATATATATAGCCTAGGTCAGTGGCCTTTGACCTTGGTATGTTTGGCAGAATTCGGCCCCGGACGGTACAACTACTTGAAGGAGCCCTGTCGAGGTTAATGTTTAATGTACTAGTCATTTTCACTCATAGTTGTTCATCGGATGAGTATTATACTGTTAATTTATACCTAACCATGATAATGTTTATTAAAATAATGTACAGTGTACAAAGACACAACACAACAGTTGTAAAACAAAACAGATTTTGTATAGAATGTTTTACAAGAACCTGGCAAGCTTTAAAACAATCTTGTTTTCTGTGTCAGAAAATTCTGACTTTCAATCTAATTAACAAAACTTGTATTAATGTTGTAAACTCAATGATTATTTGTATTTCATAAAACTTAAAGTGTGACCTTCATTATAATGTGTTAAAAACATATTAAATATAACTTTATGTATAATTTTATTTTTGACCTGGCCACAGGTTATCACATGAAATTTTGGACCAGTGGACAGTTATTTTATCACATATAAAAAAAATAGTTGTCATACCATCCTAACTTTTACTTTACTTGGCTTTATCACTACTTTCAGACAAAAATATGATTTTTCACAAGTTAAAACATTTGAGCTATTAAAAGTATTACCTAACTTTTACTATATACTATATTTTATATGTTTAGCATCTTTTTTTTTAAATCTATTAATAAGAAGTTTAAGGCAAGTGGTTCATCACTATGAACCAGTTTAAAAAGTAGCTTACCTGAGCAGATGACTCCAACATCTTTAGTATGATCACAGTCATGTTTACCCCATCCTTCTGACCCACACATCCTCAGTGTTGACTCTGATCCAGTACACATGACATAACTCATCCAGATTGGTCCTGATCCAGAACTCACTCAGAGTCTGCACTCAGAACATCTACAGGTTCTCCACAGTCCAGCTCTCTACACACCACTGCAGCATCAGCCAAATCCCAGCCATCATCACACACTGTTCCCCATTGACCTCTATGATTAACCTCCACCCTACCAGAACAGCGACTGCTACCATTCACCAGTCTCACATTCACATGGTCTGTATATTAAACAGAGAGAATGAGAGATAAAGAAACATTAAAGGACAGAGGGAAAAAATAGATATTGCAGAAACAGAGACATAAACAAGAAAACAACACAATTTTTTTTTACAAATATTCATTTTTTAAAAGTAAATATTTTATTTATAAATATATAATAAAGAAATTAATTTCAACCTGTGCACACCAGTCCAACATCATTGTCATGTGAACAGTTGTTTTGATGTGATAGTGATGTTGGACAGAGGTGAATCTGAGACTCATTTCCTCTACACTGAATCTCTTGTGTCCACATCTGAGTGTCTCCTTTGTCAAAAGCAGCTGCTCCCAGCACACTGTACAGGAGCCCCACAGTCCAGCTCTCTACACACAACCTCTGCCATCCTGCTGGTCAAAGACAGCGTCACACACTGACATCCACGTCTGGTTATGAAGGATCTCTAACCTCCCAGAGCAGCGAGAACCTCCAACCAGCCTGACACCTGAAACAACACAGATCATTTAAATAGTAGCTGTTGATAACAACAGCATCAGCAGCTACAACAACAACAACCACCATAGAAATAGCAGATACACAGTAAAGAAAACTGTGAAGGAGTGCATTAATAATTGTAAGTACTCATGGAACAGATGTGCTATTAGATGTTTTTAGAAAGTTTAGATTTTGTGTGTGTGTTTAGTTTAGTTTATGTTCTTGAAATGTGAACAATTTTCAGTGATTTCATAACTTGTAACAGCTCACCTGAGCAGATGACGCCAGCATCTTTACTATGATCACAGCCATATTTACCCCATCCTCCTGATGCACAGTTCTTCAATGTGGACTCTGAACCAGTACACATGACATAATTTATCCAGACTGGTCCTGATCCTGATCCAAAATGAGCAGCACTCAGAGCATCTACAGGTTCTCCACAGTCCAGCTCTCTACACACCACTGCAGCTTCAGTAATATCCCAGAAATCATCACACACTGTTCCCCACTGACCTCTATGAAGAACCTCCACTCGACCAGCACAGCGACTGTGACCACCAACCAACCTCACATTCACACTGTCTATTAGTGCAACAGATAAATAAGACACCAAGAGAAAGAAAAAGGGAATAAACAAGATTGGAAAAAAAGAACAGGAATATTGATTATGGGAGGAAAAAATACTACATATTGGTTGATTACAGCATGATACGCAGCAATTACTATTAATATACACAGATATATGAGCACAATTAGATTATTTTCCTCCTTGAAACATAAACCTACCAGAGGTGATGAGTTTTATAATATAGCACAGATATATGAGCACAAGACACTTCTCCATCATTTTCTGCTCAACAAACAATTTTCATCAGCTCAAAATGCAGCACAAGTTTCTCCTCTTCTCCCTCAAACACACTGAAGAAACTGGCTCCTGTCAGCCCCCTAAAGAGAGAGAGAGAGAGACTCACAGCTGCCAATGACACTCACTGTTACCTTATTAGACACAACAGAGGAAATCATCAAACACAATCAGTGACAAATCAGAAGAGGCATTTCTGATTTTCTCCTTATATATCAAAAGAAAGTCAGCGCTGAAAAGGACTCCTCCTCCTCCATATAGAGACTCTTCAGTGAGGATGCGCACACACACCTGCCAGAGGCAAAAATAGACACACATCATACAGGAGACATTAAAGATTTCAGAAAGAGGAAGCACTCCGGGATATTTACAGCATCAACACCTGCTGAGATACAGAGACTGATAAAGGCTCACTTTAAACATATATTCCCCTCTTACAATAAATAAATAAAAATTCCTTTTAAAACCTTGTGACACCCATCAAATAACAATTTACAGCATTTTTTTAATTCATACAGTGTTGACTGCATTCATTAAGCTCAACCACTGAACCATGTTTAGCAAATAATTATTTAAAAAAAAAATAGATGAATATATATCTTCAAAAATAACTGCAAAATATAACAAATATGCAACCCTGTTACCTATTCTGGCTTTACTATTGCTATTATTATTATTATTATTTGTAATTGTCCATTCAATTTTAATCTTTATTGTTAGAAAAATGTAAATAAAACGTTTTCATTCATTACAGCAAGTATTAAAGTACATAGGCTTGTGCGTTGAATGTAGTTATGTGTTACTCAACCACAAGATGGCAGCAAAAAACTATTTATTCTAATGACAGGCTGCAAGCTGTTTTTATACAGTCTATGGCTGCAAGGTGCATTTCATCCTGCAATGCGTTAGTCTTCCTATAGATGGCAGAAAAACACTTATTCCAGAAACGAGCTGATAAGCGTCTTGTGCTCGTGTTACAGCAGTAGAGAGCGTCTCGATGTTGAAGGCTTACTAGAACGGAAATAGTTGTTTTTCTTATAACAAAATTCTTAATGACTTTATTTCTGGTCAAACAGACATTTTTATTGTAGTAAATTGTTTTGGTTAAAAAGCCTGAAACTAGACAAAGCAACATATTAGTGCTTCATAATAGATTGAGGTCTGAGAGATGTGAGATACTGAGAATTTTTTTTTTAATTGTAAAACTCAAAACTTATAAAACAACAAACAAAAAATTAGGCATATTAAATATCAGCATAATGACAATCTCTCTCTCTCTCTCTCTCTCTCTCTCTCTCTCTCTCTCTCTCTCTCTCTCTCTATATATCTCTATATATATATATATATATATATCACCTAAATACAACACGATCAGGGCTTTCAGAAGACTACAACCCAGCATGTTACAAACACCACTTCTTCTGTGTTTGGGCACTTTACTATTCTTTTACACTTTTAAGGGTCTTTATTGTCCAAAGCAGAACTTCACTGAGGCTCCATTTTCATTCTCTACCTCCAGACTAGTTCAAGTGTTAACCAGTTCCACCAACATCTGTCCATAAGCACTGAATCAGCAGGAAATTCCAGCTCAAAATCAGATCAGACTTCCACAGATGAAATAATCAGCAGATGTCCCAGCAGCAGATCACGTCCCGGAGGCTCGTAGACCCTGTTTCTGCATGACAATTTCAGGAGTTTTGTGGAGGTTTGGACTGAGTGATGAGGTCTGGTTTGCAGCTGCAGCACCACAGGGAGGTAGTTTGCTTCTCAGCTTCCTTCAGCTTCCCCATTAAGATGGAGGAATCACCCCGAGATTTTCATCAGAGCTGCTGGATGCTGGAAATCAAGAAACAGTTAATCAGCTTAAGGATGGCTAAAGAACTAGGTTTAAAAAAATAGAAAAATAAATAAAACTGACATTCTAAAAAAGTAGAGGCAATGAGTATGATGGAAGACAATGCTTTTAATCTTAAAGTTTGTTATTAAATAATGCATGTTAAAGAATAATTGATTCTGCTAGGTAACATCATAACATCTAATAGAATGACTAAAGCATGTGCTTACATCAGGTCTTAAATCTGCTGCCTTCCCATAATACCTTTCAGCTGCCTCATTCAGACTGGCCTGTCTGTGGACAAAAACACACATTAAGTTATTATTATTAGCAACAACAACAAGTGCGGTGTTCAAGATATGCAATCAATATGTCCCATGTATTTATTGGCCAAGTGGCTATGGATGTTGATGATGAAAGAAGTGGAGTCCACCTGCAAACCACCTGAAACAAAAACTGGCAGATGCGAGCTGTGTGGAGGTTTTTCACACGCACACACACACACAACCACACAATACCACACACACACACACACACACACACACACACACACACACACACACACACACACACACACACACACACACACACACTTGAGCATATGAGCAGCGCAGAACACCACATCAAACTCAGAACTGTCCAGCTCTACAGCTTTCGGAGTCATCACTGCTGCCTCTCCCAGACGAGACTCTTCCAACAGAAACTGACCTGACAGACAGAAACAAACACAGAGGAGCTCACAGGATTGAAAACAACTCAAACACAGCAGACCAGAAGCCCACAGGTCAAACAGTCAGAGATCAGTGCAGAACAAGCGTCCAAAAACACACACATACAAAGAAAGAGAGAGTGGCATCAGGCATAGTGAACCTCAGTATATCTCTATATAAAAAAAATCGTAATTGTAATAATAAAAAATAAACGCTTAAAAAAAAAAATATCATAAATACATTTATTTACATAAAATCAGTATAATAATAAAAAAAACAAACAAAAAAAAAAAAAATATCAAAATAAAAACAAAAATAAAACAAAACAAAAATAAAAAAAATTTAAAGAAAATTTAAAGACACTATCAAATAAAATGTCAAGTGCATTTGAGCACTTTATTAAACAAATTAGAAGGGAATCAAATCAATCAGAAAGGAAATCAGATTGTACTGTAATGCATATAGCAGTTTCCTCTAGCAGGATCCAGCTCTATTGCCTTCAGGAAGTAATGCTCTGCTTCAGACTTCTGTCCCTGTAGAGAAATTAAGAAATAATTACACCTGCACCCAACGTTATTAATGAAGGGACACAATCATAACCAGACTCTTTAAACTTGTGCTATATATAATGCTAGACGTTATCAAAGTGTGGGAAAGTATACCTTCTTCATGGTTAGTACTTTTTCTAATAAAGTACACTTCCTTTACAGGTTCAGTGCTGATTGATTCCATGTTGGTGTTACCTTAACAAATGTTCTTGTCATAAGCAGTGTGGTTATATTAGGCTTGCTTCACTGAACACTTCTGTGGCAAACACTTCAGATAAAAGAATAAAGAAATATCCTGGAAAGCTGAGGCATTTCATGCTCTCCTTGGCTACGGTTCCTGAAAAGCATTCAACTACATCCAAGAGCGTTTATCAAATGCATAGACCTATAATACTTAAAGTCAAGGTTTCAAAAAACCTTCTAATGAAAGAGTTTTTGTTTTTGATTTGTTTTATTCCGTTAAGTGGTCATTTAAAGCTTTCTATAGATATTTTTATCATGTCTGTGAGGCATGTATTTGCTGAGTTTCGGTTTATTTTTGTGAAGCACTCCTGTTCAAGACGAGACGGCAGAAAGCGCATCATGTTTGTTTTCTTTATTTTATAAAAGCACAACGTTTATAAAATTGCTGACAACATTTGCTGATACAGTTACGAATGATGTATTACTCTTACCTTAGCAAAAATGACGGCATATTCACTGAAAGAAATGCAAGTGATCGTGCTGGAGCCTCTATGTCCTGCAAAGTGCGCTTTAGCTTCCACTCTCCGCACAAACTACTGGATACAGCACACATTTATCTAGGTTTAACATTTAAACACTGTTATATGCTTGAACTGTTTTATATCTATAGATTTTATTTTAGGCAAGTCGTGATGATTTGATAAGGCTATATTGATCAAACTTTAAAAAACAAAAACATATTTAACAAACAAAAACTGCTCCAAACGTTTTTCTAAATAAACTTAATAAAAAATTGAAACAAAATATAGTCACTTTGCCATTACATACAAACCTGAACTATTTTAATAGCTGGAACAGTAGTATAAGCTGTTTTGGGAGAAGAAAAAAAAAAGATGGGCTTGGGTCGGACTTGTAATGGCCAGTAATTCTGATTAGCTGTCGGACACGGGCCGTGCTAGGGTCTGAGCATCTTGGGCCAGGGCCGGGCTAGAGCCTAAATTTGAGGCCCATGCAGGGCTCCAGAACTAATATTAAGTCCTATAATAGCCAGGATTGCCGTCATAAAGATGAGCTTAAATAGACCGCATACGTCTTTTGTTGTATTTTTGTGGATGGCAAACATCATGATTTAAGTAAAAATCTACATGGGTAACAAAACAGCTGTCAATATGGACATGAGAGTGAAACAAAAACCTCAATGTGATCAAAATGCAGTATAAAAGTATAAAACTGTAGAGTCTCTCCACTGAATAAACACCAGATAACCATCAAACCGAATGCAACAATTGAGATTCTGAAAAATACGAAACAAAGAAAACATTATCTGCTTATTTGCAGGAGATATCAAAGTTACTACAGCAACTTCTCAGCAATACGCAAGACAACTTGTTAAGCATGCATTTCATCACACAGCTGGAAAAGTGATGAATGTTTCTTTGTAAATCCCCCTTGAGGCCCATTACACATTTCTAGGGTCATGTTTAAAGACTGTTACAGATGAACAAAACATGAAAAAAAATGAAGTGGGCAGGAATATTACGACTGGGTAGAATTAAAAACCTTATTTATTACGCAAATCTTTCATTTAACTACAAGTCTGTTTGAATATTTTTTTTTTTTTTTTTTTTTTTACAATGCAATACTGCTGATGACATACAGTACTAAACTTCAACTGCAACCACTGTATTAATCAAAGAAGCAGCTGCTCTACAAGTGTACTATGCCCCTGAATTATGCCCCAGAATATTAAGGGAAACATATCCTCTGCAGTGAATATGGACATGGTCAACACGATTGGCACAAGATCACATGCCGGCTCTCAAACATTGCTCTGAAGACATGTAAAAATAAATTTCCCCCGGTAGGATTAACACTGGCTGACGTCTTCTGCCTTTAGTTGAGTTGCGCATTTCATACCAAGAATGCTTTATTCGATTTTTTATTGATATTACCATTGGTGCATGGAGTGTGGACAAGCCTCTGTACCGTTCCAAGGAAAAACATTTGACGTGATTAAAAAAACAGACACAGAATGCAATATTCCAGAGCTCTGGAAGCCTAGGATTGCAAGCGCATTCGAACAGCTGGTGCATGACCACAGTCAGAGACAGAAACCAGTCCCAGAAGCCGAGACTAGAATCACAGAAAATCAATCACCAGATTCTTTGATTATGCCTTATACACACAAACACATAAATCGAAACAACTTAAACCCCGGGGAAGAGGTGAAAGAACGCAAGACTGTTGACCTTTATGTGAGAAGGTCGATTTTGATAAGAAGGACATAAAAGTAAGCACACAATCTTTGGTCACTCAAGAAGGACAGAGAAGGATGCATGCATGTGTGCATCTCTAGGGTTTAAATTAACACTGGGTTTCATCTAAAAATTTAAAGGTCACGGGTTGTGATTTAACATTTAAATGCAGTGTGTGAGACACTATTTGCATCACTCCTACAGGGACAACTAGTTACAGCTAAAATTTGCAGTCCACATTAGTGAAATTTCTGTAGAATTTAATGTGTAAAAAGGTCCATTGTCTACCACTTTTAAACTATGCAGCAACTATGCAACTTAAACATGAGGGAAATTTGCATGGAGAAGTTTTTGTTCTCAATCCAATCACATGCATTCCTACAGGAATGACTGGATTTCGCCCACAAATTTTAGTCTAGTAACAGTAAATGTAACAGCACCAAGAGCCACAGAGTAGATCAGCACTTGCTGAATCTGTATTTAAATATCCTGACCAGTTGAAAATCAATTAATTACATATGATTGGCAAGTTGGAGGTCAATTTGTTGAGATATTGGAACAATTATGGCATGAACACTGATGTGCCCAACTGGGTCCTTGAAATGATCTGTAAAGCCTGATTAGGTTCCACCTGGGAGTCTATAAATTAATCTTAATGGAATCAGAAGCAACTGGAGATGTTTACACAAATTATCACTTTCCTTCTACATTGGCTGCTACACTAAACCTATCATTTCATGGGTCATTTCGCTACAGTAAACCTGTAAAAGATGCCCAGGGTTTTGTCCAGTAAAGCATGCTGAAAAGGTTTTAAACATTTAAATAAGCATTAATGTGATGATGAGAAGGACAGAGACAGCAGGCCTGTCACACAGACAAATGTGGGATTGAATGGAGCTGGATTTCACAGAGATTAAATCTCAGTAAATATGTTTTAGATCAGTGTTTCACAACCATGATCCAATAGTGCACATTTAGGATATCTCCACATCTGTTTCAGGCCCTGAAGTCTACTAAATGTGCCAATGAGTTCAATTAGATGCATTTGATTAAAGGGGTCATATGATGTTGCTAAAAAGAACATTATGTTGTGTATTTGGTGTAATGCAATGCGTTTGTGCGATTTAAGGTTCAAACAACACATTATTTTCCACATAATGTACATTACTGTTGCTCCTCTATGCCCTGCCTTTCTGAAACGCATCATTTTTTTACAAAGTTCATCATTCTGAAAAGTGAGGTGTGCTCTGATTAGACAGCTATCCAGTGCATTCTGATTGGCTGAATACCTCAAGCGTGTGATTGAAATGTTACGTCCTTAACATACTTTGATGCCCTGTGTCCCGGCACGACAAGACAAAAACAGCTGTGCAAACAGCCTTGATTGCATGAGACTGCCCTCTTTTTATGCAAATTCTGCAGGAGAAATGGGTTTTTGATTGAATTATTAATATTGATATATGACACGATCAACCCTCACCCCTCCTCCAGCAGACACTCTCTCCAGAGTCTGAGAGGGGAATAAAAAGAGTTTGTGAAGAGTCTGCTGGAAACAAGCTTGAACTGAACTTGAAAGTGAAAAAAAGTGACGTATGGTGACGTACGAAGTATGGTGACCCATACTCGGAATTCGTGCTCTGCTTTTAACCCACCCAAAGTGCACACACATTGCAGTGAACACACACACCCGGAGCAGTGGGTAGCCATTTATGCTGCGGCGCCTGGGGAGCAGTTGGGGGTTCGGTGCCTTGCTCAAGGGTACCTCAGTCATGGTATTGAAGGTGGAGAGAGCGCTGTACATTCACACTCCCCCCACATACAATTCTTGCCGGCCGTCCCGAGACTCAAACTCGCAACCCTTGGATTGCAAGTCCAACACTCTAACTGTGAGGGCCACGACTTACCCCCTTGTGATAACTAAACACATGATATCATTTGTTTGATAGTTGCTTTTCCTAGTTTAAATCGCATTATGTGCTCATATACAAAAAACATAACACCTAAAAAGAGATATATTCTAAAAAATATATTTTAGAGTTAAAATTTGATGCAGATTGTCATCAGCTAATAAGCAAAGGATGTGGTTGAAGATGCGCGGGCAATGTGATGTTATTTGTGACGTGTGAGTCAGCCAGAAACACGCCTGAGCCTTCAGGTACTGACTCATAGAGAAACCACACACAACCATCAACACACCCTGAGCAACAGCCACAAAAACAACACAAACAAACAGATGAAATCAAACAGCTTCTAACATAAAAATACTGTTCACTTTTTAAAAGAAATTATACTTGTAGTGAGCAAGGATGCATTAAAATTGATCAAAGATGACAGTAAAGACATTTATCATGTTATAAAAGATGTCTATTTCAAATAAATGCTGTTCTTTTGAACTTTCTGTTTATCAAAGAGTCATGTAAAAAGTGTTTTCCAACCATTTTCAACCTTGATTATAATAAAATGTTTCTAGAGCAGCAAATCAGCGTATTAGAATGATTTCTGAAGGATCATGTGACACTAAAGACTAAAAGAATGACTGCTGACAATTCAGCTTTGCAATCACAGGAATAAATTATAGTTTAAAATATATATTAAAATAGAAAACTTATTTTAAATCGTAAAAAATGTTCACAATAATACTGTATTTATTGTATATTTGAACAAATAAAAGCAGCCTTGGTGAACATAAGAGACTTCTTTCAAAAACATTAAAAATCTTAACAACCCAAAACTTTTTATTGCATTTTAAACTGAAAGCTAAACATTATGTGGATGAGAACCTGTTGAACACATGCCACTCAAACAAGACCCACGCTGTGGTTTGAGGACTATTGGTGGACGCAGATAAACACTGTTTACTCCAGCTATCATGCTAATCTAAACCAAGCCAAACTGAACAGGATCCAGAGTCCAGCACAGGCCTGAAAAATGTGTGAGATACAGAATGAAATGTGCTTTAAAAAATGCCTGAGAGAGGGACAGTGTGCAAAACAATATCAGCAATTTCATTATGAAACGTTTGACTGCGAATGAACTTCAAGACTGTCTTAAGGAGACCAGTTGCCGTGGGGTGTTAAACTGAAGGATCTTCAGTTTGAATTTTATAATAAAACAGTTTAAAACTGAGGTGTGTATTTATTTTATTATTATTATTATTATTATTATTTTAATGAAAATATTAATTTAATGCACTATAAATAAGCGACTGCTTAACAAATGATGTTTGTGGGTGGGACTTCCTGTTTTCTGTTTAAGTAGGAGACATTGCGTGGGCTCTTCTGAATTGAGTCAGCAAATGCAAGGCCTGAGAGGAGATATTATGTAAAAAGTATTACGCTGTCAAAATGAAAAGATCACGGCAGTCAATTCTGCTCAGGCAAGTGAAATTCTATGCAAAATCTTCATGAATCTGTGGGATGCTGCTAGTGACACAAAAAAATGACACACTTCACCTTTAAATGCACAGCATGCTGTAATCTTTACAGGGTTTTGAGACTAAAGGACACAATGTGCTTTTTCACTGGAACTCTGCATTTGTTTGATTTCATATGTGTTCTTTCTTCTTTTTGCTTGTCTTGTAAAGCGAGCCGCTGAAGCCCTGAAAACTCTGACATCATCATGCTGAAACACCATATGTTGTACTGCCTCTTCTTGAGTTAGTGATCAAACAGACAGTCTGGTGAAGGGGAGAGTGTTTGTGATGCACACACTGTCCCTGCAGCAATCGAGAGCCTGTGATGTGATCACCAGGCTTTAAAAAAGACAATGAGATGTTATTGCAGCCCTAGTGCTTCATAGCACAGTAATAATGTGATCAAAATATCAGATTTTGAAGGCACTCCAATCCTTTCTGTGCTGTCTCCTTTATGAGAAAGAGAGAGACAGACAGAAACCACATGCTCTCTTAAAACTAACACCAAGGCAAAGGAAAAGGAAAAGTCCACCTATAAATAAAAATTCTGTCAACAGTTACTTATTCTCATGTTGTTACAAAGCTATATGACTTCATTTCTCTGCGGAACACAAACAAAGATATTTTGAAAAACAGAGTGCTTTTTGTCCACACAATGAAAGTCAGTGGAGACTAATGGAGTTGTTTTGGAGCCTAGTAAAATTTAAATAATAATAATAATAATAATAATTATTATTATTTTACAATTCATTAAAATTAAATGTATAATTAAAAATTAGTATATTTTTCTAATAATAAAAGTATTATTAAATAATGAGTTACACAATTTTACTTACTAAACAACTATTTATTATTCATTATATAATAATATATTATTCATTTTAAAATAATAGATATAATTATAATAATTTTGATTAATTATTTTATAATGAATGACACATTTATTATCAATGTTGTAGTTATTATTACAACTGTTATACAAGATTTCATTCATTTTTGAATAATAATTAATATCATAATTGTAAGAATGGTATATATTTGTAATAATAATAATAATTATTATTATTATTATTATTATTATTATTATATAATTTACCTATTTAATAAACAAATAAACAACAACAAAAACATTCATTTATATAAAAATGCATTTTATACATAAAAAACAACAACAACAATAATAATAATAATAATAATAATAATAATTAAAATTACTATTTTTGTACCTTTTTTTACACCCAGTATTGCTACAGAGCTACACATTGCTGAAAGAACATTATACAGAGAAATGCAATTACACACAGCTTGTCTTGTCTTGACTTGGGCACCCAGTCTGATAGAGTCTGATCTGTCCACATATGATCATTCCACATATTTTTTGTATGTGTTTTTTTTTTTTTTTGTGTGTGTGTGTGAGAGAGAGAGAGAGACAGGAAGGACAGAAGGTTTTCTTACCCTGTCTGTCCTGATCAAACTCTTCAGAGAGCAGGTGTAGCAGCAGCTCACACTGCAAACAGCACACAGCTCCTGTTTGGCCCTGAACATCCGCAGAGTGCTGGGGGCCAAATCTCCACATGTATGCAGACCAACCAGAACTGCATCCTGGACACCAGCCAGTGAAAAAGAAACTCACTGATCATAATTTGCTATGGACACATCCAAGTCCCTCTACATTTTTTGGCACAATTTCACCTAATTATCATGAAGCAATAGAACAACTTCAGCTCCGAGCAATGTAGCATATAAAGGAACAACTTCAGTTCCATAATCAAAGCCCACAGCTGGAACACTAGTACAGCACAGAGATTCTCTTGTGCTATTATATGAGTTTAGTATACATGAATTATTTGATCCTGAGAGAATGTCATATGAAATAAATTCACAACACATTTACAATGCAAAAACATAATGCTTCAACTAACATGGTAAAACACAATTTGAGCACCTAATTAGTATTTTAAGCATTATATTATATGTTATGATATTACAAAAACAACAATGTAAAATTAATTCATTAATAATAATAATAATAATAATTCTAATCATGTTATTATAATTAGTAGTATAGTAGTAGCCATAATTATACTTTTTTATATTATATATATATATATATATTTATTAGTATATATTATATATATATTATATATATATATATAGATATATATATATATATTATTTTCACATTTTAATATTATAATAATTATTAATAAATTATTATTATTAAATATGATTTAATAAATTATTATTATTATTATTATTATTATTATTATTATTATTATTACTGTTGCTGTTGTTTTACATGTACACAATTTTTCCTGCCCTGGTTATTTAATTTTTGAATGAATAATAAATAATAATATTAATATAATAATTTATTTTGTCATGTATTTGCTAATTATTTCATGGTGAATAAATAATAATAATTATTTTTATTAAAGTATTTGCTAATTATTTCATGGTGAATAAGTAATAATAATTATTTTTATTAAATAATAATAATAATAATAAATTAAATAATTGGTTTATTATTATTATTATTATACTTTTCTCCCTTGGTCAGAGCCCCCTGTATTAGGACCTCTCTTCACCTCCAGCTCTGTGATCAGTGTCTTGAGCTCAGTTTCTGCACTGATATATGAGGTCAAAGGGGAAAACAGGTTGCTGTCTCTGTCGTTCCCCCTCTCTTCTCTTCTCGAGCTTTCCTCTGCATATTCTCTCTTTCTCTTCTCTCTTTCCTCCAGACTCAGCAGGCTGGGGTGGACGCGGGGAGAGACGTTCTCTATGACGTCCAGAGACAGCATACTGAGGAAGCTGCTTCCTGAATCTGAATCATTTGGGTCTAATGGACATTCTGCAGCATTATCTGAAGTGGATAAATCATTGGTGACTTGTTTTGATAAAGCACTGGTTTCTAGTTGAGCCCCAAAACTTTCCTTTTCCTTAGTAATAAAGTTTTTGTGGCCATCACTGTTTTCAGAGTTTCTGCAGTGTTGTTTACTCCCATCCTCACTGTCCAAAGGTTGTTTCTTAGTGGCTCTGTCCAGTTTCTGATATGCTTTGGAGAACTTCTTCAATTTCCTGTTCCTCTCCTGAGCTCCATGTGTGTTGGAGCTGGAGGAGTCGATCCGAACACTTGCAGGTTGAACCGCATGGACAGAGAGGAGCACAGGTAGCCTTTCCCTGAACCCACGTCTATCACCTGAGATGAAGAAACAGATGATGAAAAAGATTAAATTCAGTTTGTTTTAAACTAAATTACATTTAAAAAAAATGTATCTGTTTGACTCAACAGCAATTGGCCAAACAAGCCACAACCTCAGACACTGCCTGAACCTCATGGGCCTTCTTACAGTTCATAAACTCATCTGGTCCAATAACTTTGTCTGCTGACAATCATAGGGCAATAACAGACAGTGCATGAATTATTACATCTAATCACCTGAATGTGACATGCATAATAATCCCAATAAAGATCCAGTGGAATGTAAATATGTTTTTCAGTGCTTCTGATCTGACTACAATTACCTTCTATAATGTCTCCAGTCATCACTCTCAGATCCTGCATCAGATCTTCCAGCTGCATACAGACCCCCAAACAGTGGGCTTTCGCTGCCCTCAGCAGGGCTGATATGACACACCAACTTCTTTGAGGCACTGCAGAAACCAAAGGTGGTGTTTTCCTTCTCTAAAAGCATATATATATATATATATATATATATATATACACACACACACACAGTACAGGTCAAAAGTTTTTGGAAACATTACTATTTTTAATGTTTTTGAAAGAAGTTTCTTCTGCTCATCAAGCCTGCATTTATTTGATCAAAAATACACAGAAAAAAATATTGTGAATATATTATTACAATTTAAAATAATTGTTTTTTCAAATTTATTAACCTTTAAATTATCATTTATTTCTGTGATGCAAAGCTGAATTTTTAGGATCATTATCACATGATCCTTTAGAAATCATTCTAATATGATGATTCATTATCAAAGTTGAAAAACAGTTCTGCTGCTTAATATTTTTTCCGAACATGTGATACTTTTTAGGATACTTTGATGAATAAATAAAAAAAAAAAAAAAAAAAAAAAAAAGAAGCAAATATATAAATATATAAATATAAATATTTTGTAATAACAATATACACTACTGGTCAGTAATTTTTTTTCTTTCTTTTTTTTAAATAAATTCAATACTTTTAAAATTAATTCAAAAAGTGATAGTAAAGAATATATATTATTAGAACATATATTATTCTATTTTTTTTTTTTTTTTGAATAAATGCAGTTCTTTTTAACCTTTTATTCATCAAATATATTAGACAGCAGAACTGTTTCCCAACACTCATAATAAATCAGAATATTAGAATGATTTCTAAATGATCATGTGATAGACTGGATGCTACATGTGACACTGAAGGCTGGAGTAATGATGCTGAAAAATTCAGCTTTGCATCACAGGAATAATTATTTTTTTAAAGTATATTAAAATAGAAAACTTTTATTTTTAAGTTGTAATAATATTTCACAATATTACTGTTTTTTCTGTATTTTTGATCAAATAAATGCAGGCTTGATGAGCAGAAGAGACTTCTCTCAAAAACATTAAAAAATAGTAATGTTTCCAAACTTTTGACCTGTACTGTGTGTGTGTATATATATATATATATATATATATATATATATATATATATATATATATATATATATATATATAATAATAAAAAAAGGATGCACTGTAAATCAGGTTGAGCGCCTCTTACCTTCTATCGCCCTCATGCGGTCTTGTGAGGAACTGATAGCACGTAACACTTCCTCTGGACTCACATACATGAACGCGCTCCAAACATCACGCGTGTAAAAGTCCACAGTGTGCGCATTAGAGATACTTAACGATATGGAGAGAAAGTGCTTAAGTGCTTGTCATTAAATGTCATTGTTTACGGGCATAGAAAAGTGAGAATATTTAGCGTGAACAGCAGCTGCTGACACAGTATTTAAGACACAAGTAGTCAAATCAGGAAATGATTCACTGAGCGACCGAATGTGCGGCCATGTTGGGTGTACCAGTCTGCGTTTTGTTGAATGGGGAAATCGAATATGTTGCCCTCACAAAAATGGCGTTTTTTATATATTTTTTTTTTATAAGTAATGCCTACATACCACCCTTAAAACAAAATTCAAAAACTAAACACCAAAAAAAACGGTTTTCTCCACATACTAGTGTGAGCAGATGTTAAGTTAACTTGAGACATGGCACCTTTAAAACAAAATGCAAAAAGTAAAGGTCCAAATAGAGGAAAATGCTTTAATAACAAATTTGCACATGGTGGTTTATCACACAGCGCCAAAAGGAAAAGAAAATGGGTTCCGGAGAACAAAGTTTTAAATGTGTTTTCGATGTAGAAAATTAACACTGAATAAACTAATTTGACATAAGGGTCAATTAAAGACGTCTGAAATGAGAAAAAAAAATCGCACGTGCCTAGTTCTTAGATATGCTTTCTTGGCATCAATGTTGGTTACATACATTTTTTAAAGTGTTTATACCATTTCCTTAAAAGAAAATTAATCCAAGGCTTCTTTTGCGATATTGTATTTACACTATCAACCAGTATATACAATAAATAGTTCATAGTGTGCATAAAAAGGACTAAACTTGAAATGTATTCTGTTTGAATCTCATCTCTCTCTCATTCTTTCTCAGGTCAGGGGTTTGCTTTCAAAAGGAAGGAGAAAATAAAACATGAATACAACAAACTTCTTTGAAAAGAGAGGAAGAAAATGCAAGCATCAAAAATCCAGTTAGAGAAGGAATATCCCGAGCATCTGAGACATCTATACCTGGCTGAAAGACAACGACTAGATGAAGAAGAACAAGAAAAAAAGAAGAAAAGATGTAAAGGGAGAGCAGTAGATGAAGAGACAGAGGCAGACGATGAACTAAAAACAGTGCTGGATTCTCCTTTCACTGAGAAACACATCTCAAACACAACGACTGACAAAACTACTGCCTCTGATTCAGCTAATGAACCAGCTGAGTCTGACAGGTACAGTAACAGCTAGTATGTGTGTGTGTGTATATATAAAAAAATAACACTTTTTAATCAGAGTATAGCATCAATATACACTGCTCAAAAAAAATAAAGGAACACTTTTTAATCAGAGTATAGCATCAAGTAAATTAAACTTCTGGGATATTGATCTGGTCAGTTACGTAGCAAAGGGGGTTGTTAATTCATTTCAGCTGCTTTGATGTTAATAAAATTAACAACAGGTGCACTAGATGGGCAACCATTAGAAAACCCCCAAAACAGGAATGGTTTTACAGGTGGAGGCCACTGACATTTTTTTCCCTACTCATCTTTTCTGATTGTTTTTTCACTAGTTTTGCATTTGGCTAGGGTCAGTGTCACTACTGGTAACATGAGGGGATACCTGGACCCTACAAAGTTTGCACAGGCAGTCCAACTCCTCCAGGATGGCGCATCAATATGTGCCATTGCCAGAAGGTTTGCTGTATCTCCCAGCACAGTCTCAAGAGCATGTAGGAGATTCCAGGAGACAGGCAGTTACTCTAGGAGAGCTGGACAGGGCAGTAGAAGGTCCTTAAGCCCATCAGCAGGACCTGTATCTGCTCCTTTGTGTGCAAGGAGGAACAGGATGAGCACTGCCAGAGCCCTACAAAATGACCTCCAGCAGGCCACTGGTGTGAATACGTCTGAGAAAACAATCAGAAACAGACTTCATGAGGGTGGCCTGAGGGCCTGACGTCCTCTAGTGGGCTCTGTGCTCACTGCCTGGCACCGTGTAGCTTGATTGGCATTTGCCATTGAACACCAGAATTGGCAGGTCTGCCACTGACACCCTATGCTTTTCACAGATGAGAGCAGGTTCACCCTGAGCACGTGACAGACGTGAAAGGGTCTAGAAAAGCCGTGGAGAACATTATGCTGCCTGTAACATTGTTCAGCATGACCGGTTTGGTGGTGGGTCAGTGATGGTCTGGGAAGGCATATCCATGGAGGAACAGAGAGACCTCTACAGGCTAGACAATGGCACACTTACTGCCATTAGGTATCGGGATGGAATCCTTGAACCCGTTGTCAGACCCTACGCTGGTCCATTGGGTCTTTGTTCCTCCTGGTGCACGACAATACCCGGCCTCATGTGGTGAGAGTATGCAGTCAGTTCCAGGAGGATGAAGGAATTGATACCATTGAATGTCCCCCACGATCGCCTGACCTAAATCCAATAGAACACCTCTGTGACATTATGTTTCAGTTCATCTGACGTCGCCAGGTTGCACCTCAGACTGTCCAGGAGCTCAGTGATGCCCTGGTCCAGATCTGGGAGGGAATGCCCCAGGACACCATCCTTCGTCTCATTAGGAGCCTGCCCTGACGTTGTCAGCCATGCATACAAGCACGTGGGGGCCATACAAACTTCTGAGTACCATTTGGAGTTGCTGCAATGAAATTTCAGCTTAATGGACTAGCCTGCTGCATTCTTTTTTCATTTTGAGTGTCTTTGAATTCAGCCCTCTGTAGGTTGATACTTTTCATTTCCATTAAACAATGTGGCATCTTTTCATTCCTAACAAATAACCCAGTCTATATCAGTATAGATATCCTGCATGATATTTTTCCCCATTGAGATCTGATGTGTTTTCAAAGTGTTCCTTTAATATTTTTGAGCAGTGTATATACACACACAAATATACAAAGCCACATTCCTGATTTCTGATTTGTGTCATCAGCTCCCACAAGACTCCATTCATCCAAAGAAAGCAGAAGCAGAAAATGTCATCGTATCAGAAGACAAAACAAGAATATGAAAGGATAAAGGAGGAACGAGCACCAAAAAGAGAGGTGAGGAAATAAAACCTAGCAAATGTATCAGTATGATGTAATTCTTGTACAGTTTTCTATTCCCTAATGAATCTCCTGTCATTAAGGAAGGGCCCATTATGTCATGTAAACATACACAGTTTAATCATCTTTTACATTCTTTGGCAAATGATTGATGCATGTTTTATTATGTGTGTGTGTGTAGGAATTCTTGAAAGACAAAGCTCAGCGAGAGGAGGCTCTGAAGAAATACAAGGAGAAGAAAACAGCAACATATCAGTTGTTGAAAAGAAAAACCAAAAAGGGTCAGCCCAACCTTAACCTGCATATGGAGCTGTTGCTGCAAAAGATTGAAGCTCAGCGCAAATAATTCAGTATCATCCATAAAATCAGACTGTAATCACACAATAAACTGTGCAGGTTTTTTTTTTTTTTTTTTTTTTTTTTTTTTTTTGGTGTACCTCAAGGATGTGTCTAGTATACTTTTGCATACCTTTTTCTTTCCCAGTAATATTTCTTGTAAGTAAATAAAATATTAAATTATACTCTTCTTAAGTTAATTCAAGCTAACAGTACAGAACTAATGCTATGACAGTAAGCTTATGGAAAAACATGAAGCTTTATAATATCTATTATCTGGTAAATCTATTTTTATCATTATATTTATGGTAAATAATGCTGTCAGCAGCCTAAAAGTACAGCAGTGCCTTAAAATACTTTCTTAAACATTTATAGCATAACTTTCTTCTTTTCTCTAACGACTCTTTTAAAAGTATTTTTGTGACATGATGATGGAATGATATCTTTTGTTTATTAGGTGAAAAGCATTGATATCAAAATAGTAATAAAAGACCAAATGCTAAAATACAAATATTTAAATCTGTTGATACTGAATTTTGCAAAGCATCTAACTTTTCATACAAAGATATTTAAAATAACATAAAAACATAAGGCACTGATGCATTAATAGCAATATGAGAAGCTCCCAGCAGCTCCAGTAACTGTAATATGATTTCATGAACAGAGGCAGAGGGTGTGGCCATTGAGTCATATGGCCCCTCCTTCTTTATTTGACTCCTCCCCCACATCATCATAGTCTGTTTTAAAAAAACAAGCAAATTCATGTTCATTTTTATAAATGCATCACAGTTTAGTTTAAATAGGGTTTAAATGAGTGACATAATGATTAAAATTAGATTTATGTAAAAAGATGACAAAAAACATACCTAACAGGTTTCTCTCATCTTCATTGCTGTTCTTCACATCATCATACTCCTCCTGATCTCCCTCTGATACACATGTGAAATAAAACCTCACATTGTAATGTGTAACACAGCTTGTGTCATTCATCTCATTCTCCTCATGACTGTCTGAGACTGTTAGATTAAACCTGATAAAGCCATGATGATGATCATTAACTCACTCGTTACACCTTGAAATATCATAAAAACATATATAAGAGTGATATTAAATTGTAGTTCTGTGTGACTCACTCGTTACACCTTGACAGTTCTGTTCAATAATGATGACGTCATCATAATGATCTAGTGTGTCCACTACACATACATGAAGATACAAACAGAACAAATGTCACATCATCATATCAGTACTGAGCATAATTTTAAAAGGTATTATGTTAAACATACTAAAAAAGGTAAAACACCTTTTTTAATATCAGAGTTCTGTTCGCTCATCGTGACATCATCATAGCTCATTTTAACACAAACACAAATAAAAAAAAAAATAACTATATAAAGAGAGAGAAAAATATGTTATATCAGAGATGTCCAAACCTGTTCCTGAAGGGACACTGTCCTGCAGAGTTTAGCTCCAACCCTATTCAAACACACCTGTCCTGAACCAAAGTAATCAAGGTCTTCAGACTCACTAAGTGCTTCTCAAATAGAACACACATCCTAGTGAGGATACATCCTTCCTAGTCCAGTCCTTCTGAGGATTCAAGGCTAGAGTCCTCTCAGCATTAAATGCCAGAATGATACGGTCTACTTAGTGCACATGTCTATGTCACAGCAGAAAAATACTACTAGAATTATAATTTGAATAATACTTAATGCTGAAAAATTTTTTTTATTAACTGACTTTCTTTTAATGCAGTACAGGTAATGACTGTCTGTGGTCTCTCACTGGTTTACATTACACATAGTCTAGCATTATGTGATTCCTTTACAACTAAACAAATAAAAACATAATGCTTTCACCTAAAATAAATAAATAAATAAATAAATAAATATATATATATATATATATATATATATATATATATATATATATATATATATATATAATATATATTATTTGTATTGCAAAACATAAGGAAATGGAACAAACTCACTGTTGATTTTCATTTTCAGATAATTAATTTTTCATGAATTGGATTGTAGGCAACTGAAGGACACAAATTATACACCTGAGTAGCACACGCTAGAAACTTCCAGACAAGTGTGTTGGAGCTGGATGAAACTAAACTCTTGGCCCTCCAGGAGCAGGACTGGACATACCTGCTTTATGTATTTTAAATATTTAATCTAATTACAGAATAACAGAGTAATACCTGTCTCACGATCTGGTTTCAGTCCATCAGTGATGAAATCATCATAGTATCCCGGTGTGATTTGCTTCATCTCTTCTGCATCATGAGGTATATCTTACATTACATTTATGCATTTAGCAGACACTTTTATCCAAAGCGACTTACAGTGCATTCAGGCTAACATTTTTTTACCTAACATGTGTTCCCTGGGAATTGAACCCACAACCTTTTGCTCTGCTAACGCAATGCTCTACCACTGAGCCACAGGAACACCATATTTGGGCATATAGGAATATTTTTTAGAAACAAAATGTAATATTTTCTCTTGCAGGTCTTGAGACCTGTCATTGTTGACATCATCATAGCATGCAGTGTTTCTATTTCAAATAAGATTTTAGTGTTATGAACAGTTGAGTCACTGGTGACATATTTAATTTACTGGAAGAATTATATTTGTATGATTTTGAGTGTGAATTACATTTTATTTTTCATTGAGTTTGAACATCAAATGCTTTATTTTTAGGTATTAATTTGAATATATTTCAGCTCTCTAACCTGAGAGAAGCTCATCAGCATCTTCATACCCAGAATGCAGTTCTTCAGAGATAAGACTCCCTGTTAAAGAAAAGCAGAACATGTTCATCATTACAAACAGACTGAATCCTCATTTTCTCTGGATCATAAAGCATTGTGTTAGTGACAACACAACAAATTACTTGCATTTTAAAAACATTAGAGACAGAATGTTTTTGTTGGGCCAATTAGCAAACACACACACACACACACACACGTATCCTCACATGAACCCATTCCTCACTGCATTCCAGAAATACACAAAGCAAAAGAAGCTCACTGGCACACTCACACACACACACACACACTCTATCTTTCACACACACACACACACACACACACACACACCATGCAGCTCTGTGGTTTTCTGTCAGGAATTCTGTGGTTTTAAGCAGGAGGTTTAACAGGACTAATAATAGATGAACATCAACTGTCTGACAGACTCTTATTAATGGTATTAAATGAGATTGATGGCTCATGTCTCACCCCTCTGAGTGAAGTGATTGTGTCTGTGCTGAATCTCCTCATAAACGGCCTCAGACATCATCCTGTGTCTCCTCTTAGAGAGAGCTGTGAGTGTAGACAGACAAACCTGCTGTCAGTTCACAACACATGACTGATCACACACTGAATAAGACACAATATGACAGTCTCTGGATCTCTCCTACCTCTCCTCATCACTCTGTTCTGCTGAATCAGTATAAGCAGTGGCACTAAGAGCAGTAAGAGCACAACTCCCAGAACAATCACAAGCACTGGGGAAGACACTGGTGGAGGAGTTTGTGGAGGAGCGACTGATGTTGAGCGCACTGGAGGAGAAACTGATGTTGTTGTGGCAGGAGAAGTGGACACTGACACATCTGAAAAGTCTGTCAAAACACATTAATAATCATGTGAATGACTAATTAAACAATCAACTATTATTAGCACTAAAATTTTAAAAACAACCTTAACCTTAACATCACAGTTGAGTCTAACAAGCTTCTTGTGTGAGCAGTCAGTGTAGTTATTCAGGGAGAGAGGACAGTCCCACAGGTGAATCTCATTCCCTCTGCACTCGACTTTGTTCATCCACACAACACCTTCACCAGCACCAAAGACTGAATTCCCATCAGCCCTCAGTGCTGCTCCACAACACAGCTGCCTGCAGACCACCTGAGCATCGCTGATGTCCCACTGATCATCACAGACTGAGCCCCACACAGCGTTATGATACACCTCCAGCCTCCCAGAGCACCGGCCCTCCCCTCCACTCAGTCTGAGAGGAAGATGATCTAAAACACACACATCAGCACTGACCAGCTTCAGCACAACATTCACAACAAAACACACACTAATAATGAAGCTAGAGGCTTTTAAAACTGTGATTATTTTCTGAGGGAAATAATTCCTACTTTAAAAATGCATATATTAAAAATTTAACACTAATTTGCTAGGAAAATATAGGCTTACATTAACAAACATTCAACAGATTTGTTGTGAATAAACTTACTTGCACACTGTCTCTGGTAAGGAGATGGTGAGGTAAAACATGTCAGATGACTCTGAGGATACTCACGAGTTTCCTCCTCTGAGATTATAACATGAGAAAAAAAGAAAAGTGTACAGAATATTAGGATGATACATCTGACATCTCTCAATGAAAACCAATTGTCAGTGTGAAAACTGCTAAACTTTTTACCCTCACAAATCATTTTACTCTTCCCATCAGCTCACTTTAGTTCTCAGAAACATTTAAGTTTACTTACCCCATTAGACATAAAAATGTATGTACAGAAGGTGATTTTATAAATGCAGGTGAAACAAAAAATAATGACCATGGACACCAAATGTACCTGCAATTATAGAATCGCCCAGAAGGATTATTACTGAGACCATATTAAATGATTTAAATATTATCCAACCTGAGCAGGTGATTTTGGCCACTTCATCTTCACCACAGTCATTCTGTCCCCAGGGTGAAGATGGACACTGCCATAAAGTGGAATCATGTGGTCGACACTTCACTTTATCCAGCCAGTTAGGAGCTGATTCCACTCTTGCTGTAGAATCAGACAAAACACCAGAGCTTCCACAGTTCAGCTCTTGACAGATCAGACTCACTGTGTCTCCGTCCATCTGGTTCCAGCACACATTACCCCAGGATCCATTGTAGAAAACCTCCACATTCCCTTCACAGCCCTCAGTTAACCTGATCTCTTTAAACTCTAGATAGAAAAGGATGTGCATTAAAACAATTAAAATTCAGTTTGTGATAAAGCTAAAATATGTACCAAAACAGTGATTTAATATGAGGCTGATGCATGCTGCAAGCACAGATTGCATAAAAACAGATAAGCAAAACATATTAAAAATAACTCCATAATTTGTGATTAAAATACAGAGAAATTCTGTCTTAATAATACAATAATATCATTGCAACCATATGATTTGTTCTGTATGCTGTAGTTAACTTTTTTTTTCTTAGGAAGACAGTATACATTTAAAATTATAAAGTAATTTACTCTCAAATCAATATTTTGTGATGAAATATTTGGTAAGAAGTCATGAACTGTAAAGTCAGACAGTCATTAACTCAAAACAAACCCCTTCAGACTCCTTTCGTTCCTGATCACGATGGAGTTTAATGATTACATGGTGTACTGCTTACCTGAGCACACGACTCAACAACTTTATCTATCAAAAACATTTCCTCTAGTGTACTGCTTACCTGAGCACACGACTCCTACATCCTCCTTGTGTTGACAGTCATGTTTTCCCCAGCCTGGAGAAGAGCAGCTCCACAGGGACGTCTCATTCCCCTCACACTCCACCTCATCCAGCCATATGGGTCCAGAACCAGGACCAAACCAGGCTGGTACCTGCTGGTTACTGAGGGCCACTCCACACTGCAGCTGTCTGCACACCACATGAGCATCTTTAATATCCCAGGAGTCATCACACACTGTCCCCCATGAGCCGCTGTGAAAAACCTCCAGCCTCCCTGCACAGTCTCCCCCAGAACCCACCAGCCTGATGGACCCCCGACCTGATATTCAGAGACAGAAAAACATATTATTGATCACGAACAACTGAGGAATCTGTCCAGATGTTGTTGTTCTCACCGATACAGGTGATTGACAGCTGTTGTGTGGAGCTGCAGTTGAGAGTTTGTGGAGAGCTGCAGTTCCCCAGATGAGCTTCACTCCCAGAGCACTGGAAGCCCGTCACACACTCATGACTGGGTTCAGGACTGGATGAAGAGGAGCCGGAGAAGTTCAGCACAGAGCCACAGCCCAGCTGTCTGCAGACCACAGAGGATTCAGTGAGACTCCAGGAGTCCAGCAGAACTCTCCTCCAGACCTGATGGATGAAAACTTCCACCTCCCCCTCACACTGTCTCTCTCCAGACAACCGCACCAGACCATCATGAAGAGCCAGAGAGGAATCTGAAGAGAGTATTTATTTATCATTCAGTATTTATCTAAAATATACTTAGAAGTAGTTTTAATCTGGAACCCATGACTTCATCACGGCATGAATGGACTCACCAGAGCAGATGACTCCAACATCTCGTCTATGTGAACATTCAGCTCGACTCCATGAAGAGATGAAACATTCTGAGAGTTTTCTTTCATTCCCGTCACAATCAAACACATCAGTCCAGATTTCACCACTTCCCACTCCAAACCAGTCTGATCCCACAACAGACACAGCAATCCCACAATTCAGCTGTCTACAGAGGACACTGGCAGCTCTCATATCCCAGCATGCATCACACACTGTGCCCCATTTACTTAAGTACTGACGTTCAACTCGACCAGAACAGATGTCAGGACCGTTTACCAGCCTGAGATCAGTGTAACCTGGACAAAGAACAGAGAGTTTAGTTTAACATTATGAAAAAAGCAAGAAATGTGTTTTTTAAAAACTAGCTTGTGATTCTCTCAATAAGTAACTACTGCTCTATTACCAGAACATAGCAGTCCAATGGCATTCTCATGGGTGCAATTCTGTTTGAGAGAAGATGATGTCGGACACAAAGATATATAGGATTCATCCCCCTACACTGAATCTCTTGTGTCCACATCTGAGCGTCTCCTTTACCAAAAGCAGCTGCTCCCAGCACCTGTACAGGAGCCCCACAGTTCAGCTCTCTACACACAACCTCTGCATCCTGCTGGTCAAAGACAGCATCACACACTGACATCCACGTCTGATCATGAGGCACTTCTACTCTGCCAGAACAGCGAGATCCTCCAACCAGCCGGACTCCTTAAATAAAAAATTTACAAATTCGATGATATTTGCTAATTCTTTTTTCCTAATATTTTTATAAAGCTAAACCAGACACCTTTCATCAATTGTCAGCAGTTCTGTGTGTGTGTGTGTGTGTGTGTGTGTGTGTGTGTGTGTGTGTGTGTGTGTGTGTGTGAAAAAATTCACATAAAATTTTTGCATTTGTTTTGCAAATCACAAAAGAGTGAAATATGTTTTTCATTAAAGAAATGTCCGTGTGAAGTGGTGTGTCATTAAACATGCATTTTGTGTGTGAAAGATGCTCAATCTTTGAATGAGATACGATGTATTTTTGAATCACAAAAGGGATCATCCTGGAACAAAAAATGCATGTTGTCCACAAAAATGCTTTTTGTGTGTGCATATCATCATTCAACCTGTCATATATACTTATAATACATAATACTTTCTGTCCTCACAGGCACCTGACATAACACTGAATGTGGAGCAAAAACATCTGTATCCATCCTGGAATTCTGTGAGAGAAAAAAATTGTAATTATGAAGTCTAGATGATCTTACCAGAGCAGATGACTCCTGCATCTTCAGCATGAATAGCTTTTACTCCCCATCCAAATAATCCACAGTTTGTCAATGTAAACTCTGATCCAGTACACTGTAAATCAGAAATCCAGACTCTTCCTGATCCTTCACCAAAGTAAGCACTCTTTGGTGCAGTTAAAGCCTCTCCACAGCCAAGTTCTCTACACACCACTTCAGCATCAGGCAAATCCCAGCCAACATCACGCACTGTTCCCCACTGACCTCTATAAAGAACCTCCACTCTACCAGCACAGCGACTGTTACCACCTACTAATCTCACTGTTTCTGAAGGTAAAAGGACACAAGAAAGATAAAGTAAGTTGTTGTTGTTTTGTTTTACAATATTACTCAAGAATTTTGTCAATACTCATAGTTCATATGTCGTTTACCTACCAGCACATACAACACTCACATCATTCTCATGGGAAGTGATGCTGGAGCTGGAACCGTTGGACAAAGAGCAAACTGATACTCATCTCCTCTACACTGAATCTCTTGTGTCCACATCTGAGCATCTCCTTTACCAAAAGCAGCTGCTCCCAGCACCTGTACAGGAGCCCCACAGTCCAGCTCTCTACACACAACCTCTGCATCCTGCTGGTCAAAGGCAGCAGCACACACTTTGTGCCATGTGTTCCCATGAGGCACCTCTAACCTCCCAGAGCAGCGAGAACCTCCAACAAGCCTGATGCCTGAAATGTTAGTCATGAACTGTTTAAAATCATAATATAACATTTTAAAAATTCCCCAAAATAAAAAAAGCTTATATACTGTACTAGGAGAGCAGTGTTGTGATGCTGTGCTTTACCAGCTTTTTGCCATAATTTTGCCACAAATTAAAGTTGTTTTGAAATCTACAACTTATCTTAAATTATTTACATAGTACTGTTGTTGACTAGGTGTATAACAATATATTGTGTCACAATATGAAAATGAAAGTTTAGACATTTAATTTAGCCTCAGATAAAGTAATGGCGCAAAAAACAAAATAACACCAAAATTTAACACACATGATCATTAATGTATAAAATATATTAATTATTATTCATTAATTATTATTATTTATTAATAAATGTAAAATAAAATGCATAATTTAATAAAATGTAGTCAAGGACAGAGTGTAAGAATGTGCATAACATAATTCTGTATTTTTAGCTAAGCAGAATCATTTAATATTTCTATTCTCGTGTCATCACCAGTCTCGTGCATGAGGGAGAAGGACCAAGTCCAAGCCTATTCAAATCCATTCCTGATGTAATACCAAATTTCACATTTTGTTGAAAAGTAACAGTAATAGAACATCAGTTTGAATTTTTTACATTCATTTATTTTGTTAATTAAAATTTTAAGATCTGTTCTTAACATATAATAAAAGTGTAACATTTAGAGTAAATAAATTATATATGAAATTACACAAGAGAGTTTCAGGTAATGGTACTGTAATTAAAACATTAAACAACCTGACCACAATTCAAATCATAAACCATCATTTTTTTTCATGCACTGTAGATCCTTTATATTTTTTACACAGAGACTTATAACTTGCTGCTTTCACCTCAGATCATACAGGGGTCCTATATGATTGAATATAAATTGAGTGATTTCTAAATGGTTAAACTCACCCTGTATTACATCACTCCTTTGACTCTCCTAATGTTTTAAATTCTGATTTAGATAACCTACTTATTATAGTCAATAATGTATTTATTTGTTAATGAAAGGTAGTGATAAAATCAGCCTACCTGAACAGACAACGCCAACATCTTCACTATGCTCACAGTCTTGGTCACCCATTTCTGTATTTAAGCAATCAAATATTGAGGACTCAGATCCACTACATCCCACATCATCCATCCAGATTTTTCCTGATCCTGGTCCAAAGTGAACAGCACGCATTGTGTTTGAAGTTTCGTCACAGCCCAGCTCTCTACACACCACTGCAGTGTTTGCCACACCCCAATAATCATGACACACGGTTCCCCATTCTCCACTGTAAAAAACCTCCAACCTACCAGCACAAGAATTATTACCACCCACCAGCCTCACATTTCCTGCAGACAAGATACAGAATGATGTATATAAAATGTATGTATGAGGAAGGACTGAGAGAGACGACAAACAACAGAGAAAAGTCATCAAAAGAGGAGAGGAAACAGAGAAAAATGACCATGATGAGAAAGAAATTCACTTTTATATTAATGCAAAATACTACACATACAAAAGGGGGTGGAACTATAATTTATATTATGACCAATTCATATCACAAACACAAACAGTCAATCACTATAATTGAACATAACTACAACAATAAACGATCCGAGTAGGTGTTACGTACCAGCTGTGGCGATATTGATCACAGAAGACAAAAAAAAATGAGAGTTAGAACAGTTCTCCATACTTTACTGATCATACACTTTGTTTGATCAACTCTGAACTGAAAGGTTCAAGAGAGACAGAGACAGGAAAGCAGTGCACAACCACCAAACAACAAGCCACAATCACAAACACTTTTACCTTATTAGACAGAAGAGAGGAAATCATAATCAAAAAGCTTCACTGACTAATCAGAAGATGTATTTATGATTTTCATCATATTTATTAAAAAGTACGTCAGCATGCATGAACAGGACTCCTCCTCCATTTGATAGAGACACTTAACTGGGGAGAAACCACACAGATAGAGGGGGTGACAAAGTCAAACATACAGGAAAACTGATTTCAGTGACAGGAAAAACATTCCAGTTTATTAACAGCATCAAAGGCCCAGCATTTGCCAGATATAGAAATACTAAAACACTCATAACCAAACTGGCGTCATGCTTCTCGCTTTGATTTCATGTTTAGAAATATTAGTTATGAAATCAAATGCTCTTTTTTTTAAATATTTGTTTTTAGCTACTGTTCGACGTCAGAAGTATATTTTAGCAATGCTTGTCAAGTTCACAGTTAGTGCATATATTAATACATATAGGCCTGGTTTCACAGACAGGGCTTAGACTAAGCCAGGATTAGGCCATAGTTCAATTAAAAAAAAAATAAAAATTAAAAACAAAAAAAAAAGTGGCGTCACATACAGCCAAGTATGGTGACCCATACTCAGAATTCGTGCTCTGCATTTAACCCATACAAAGTGCACACACACTGCAGTGAACACACACACACTGTGAACACACACCTGGAGCAGTGTGGACATTTAAGGACATTTTTAGGACATTTAAGTAATTTTTATTATTTTATTATTACTGGTGTGCATCTTGAGACAAAAACAAAGGGATATTTTTTACAGCACTGATGATTTTTTTAACATCAGTCAGTCTTGCAAGTTTCTTTCATAGTATATAGTAGGTGAAACAGCTCAGAAACGACAATACATTTTCTAGTCTTGGGACTAGGCTTAAGCCGTGTCTGTGAAACTGGGGGATAGTATATTAGTAGGGTATTTTGTTTAAAAAAAATAAAAATAGGAAAAATAAAGACAATAAATTATATCTATGGTCATGCACCGTTCATCTTACAAGAGCCAAGTTTGCAGTTGCACTTTTATATGTTTAATACTGCAATACCGATCTATTCCTGTGGGTGGCAGTAAAAAAATGAGGGACACACACACACACACACACACACACACAGCCGTTCAAAAGTCTGGAATCAGTAAATTTTTTAATGTTTTTTTTTTAAGACGTTTCTTTCATCATGGCTGCATTTATTTGATCAAAAATACAGAAAAATATCATTTTGTGAAATATTATTGACAATTTAAAATAAACAGTTTATATTTTAATATACTTTAAAATCTAATTTGTTCCTCTGAAACAAGCTACAATTTTCAGCATTGTTACTCCAGTCTTCCTTCAGAATTCAATCTAATATGCTGATTCAATAATCAATTGTAGAAACATTTTTTGACTGCTTCATATTTTTAGGATCTGTGATACTTTTTTCAGGAACATCATTGATAAATAAAAAGTTAAAAGGAGAACAGCGTTTATTCAAAATAGAAATTTTGTGTTACAACAGTACACTACTTATTCAACAAGTTTGGGACGCGTCACGTCAGGGGTAAATGGTTTCTTTCTCCTTCTTCTTTCTTCTTCTTAAGAAAATTAATTACTTTTATCCAGCAAGGATGTGTTAAATTGATAAAAAGTGATAGTAAAGACATACCGTATATTGTTAGAAAAGATTACTATTTTGCATAAATGTTATTCTTTTTATCCTTTTATTCATCAAATAATAAAAAAAGTATCACAGGTTCCAAAAAAAAAAAAAAAAAAAAAAAAACATCAAGCAGCACAATAGTTTCAACACTGTAAATAAATCAGCATATTAGAATGATTTCTGAAGGATCATGTGACACATCATGTAGCATATTGATGCTGAAAATTCAGCGCTGCGTCACAGAAATAAATTACATTTTAAACTATATTAAAATAGGAAACCAATATTTAGTATTTCACAGTATAACTGTTTTTTTTTCTGTATTTTTAATCAAATAAATATAGCCTTGATGAGCATAAGAGACTCCAGTAAAAATCATTAAAAATCTAATTGTTTTTGAACGGCAGTGTATATAAAAACCTAATGCGGCACTTGACGCGCGCGCGCACACACACACAAATCAGAGCAGAGAAACTTGTGTAGGCCTACGGCCCGCTCCCCCGCGACTTTTATTAATAAAATAGCTCTGATACTGGATCGCTCTTTTTTTTTTACAGTCTGTGGGATCGCTCATTATATTACTCAACAACGCGGAGTAAGATATCGCTGTTTTAACTACACTCGCAGCTTTTATTTTTGTGAGAAAGAGATCCACAATGCAGATAATTCACAAACACAACTTTCATCTATCCTCTCTCTCTCTCTCTCCCACACAACCTCTCGTTTAAAACAAAAATAGTTCAAAGCTTCCATATCGTTCCTACATATCCCATATCAACTCCTAAAAAAAAAATATCAAAAGTCCGTGTACCTTCGTATAATTCGTTTTTTGATTTAATATTGAAATCAGAAAAATGAAA